>NC_082399.1:8633533-8743996 GCF_031168955.1 Gadus macrocephalus
TCGACAAAGTAATCGCAGACAAGAGAATAGAATCAGGTGTGGCATCCCGAAAACAAAACAAACAAACTCAGGAATAACTACATACCGTGTAATTTCCTTACAAATCACACACACACACACACACACACACACACACACACACACCTCAACCTGAATTATACAACACACACAAACACACAGTGTACAAACACACTCTAGGTCAACTCGGTCTGAATTGGCCACATTCAACTTACAACCTGTACAGTAGGCTGCTTTATTGGCCATTTGAATATGGCCCTTTATGTGAGGGGTGCCTTGCGCACTGCCATGAGTGCATGCATTGTGCACATAGTTGATCCCGTCCCCGTCCCCCCGTTCCCCCATTCCCACTCAGCATGTCATAGGTTTGGATCCCTTTGGGGGTCACATTATTGTAGGTTAGTAGCAGGATAATGTGGTAGCTTGGGTATTAGCCTCCCAGCCAAAAGTGTACTGAGTTTAATGTCTCTATGTCCTCAGTCTACCTGTAGGAATCCTAGAGCAAATGCCTAACCCGTACCTGCTCCTCAATGACACAATTCACTGTAAGTTGCTTTGGATAAAAGTTCCTGCTAAATTACCATTGATCATGACCATTGAGCTTCAATGTCAACCAGTCAAGATGATTAACACAGGGTGATTTTATTGCAATTCACACATCATTCGACTTGCTACGAGTCTTACTATTTACTCTTTTACCGTCCAGCAGATAATTGTAATTCAATTTGTGTAACAGTGCTTGGTTTGTAGTTTAAGATACATATCCTCAACAACACAGATAGGCTGCAGACAGTGGGGTTCGAACCCAGAAGCTTTCAGCTAGCAGTCTCAAACGCTCACCAGTAGATTGTTCTACCCAATCTTTGAATCAAACAATGATACCACAGCATATGAGCAAAACATGATGGGGCCAACCAATTTGGATAAGAGAATAAAGCTTGGCTTTCAGCAGTGAGTAGTAATTATCTCTTCATTTACTGTTAAAAAAATATAGGATTTACGTAACATTTTATTGAGCAAAACGTTGTGACCATGATCTATGTTTCCACTATTCCTGCATGTCCTGTGGTTTGGACAGAGCTCTATCTCAGCTGCTCTCTGTAATCAAGCTGCTGAGTGTTTGTGTGTGTACATTTAAATGTCTTGTGTGTCTATGGGTATGTTTTTGCATTTGTTCTTTAAGTGCGTGTGTGTGTGTGTGTCTTTGTGTACACTTTTTATGTGTGTACGTATGTTTAACCAACGTGTGCTCCTTGTGTATGCACAGTATGCATGTTGTGTCTCTTTGTCTAGTTCTGACTGCATCTGTCTGAATGTACGTTTTGGTGTGGAGTGTGTGTGCGGTGAATGCAGTGTGCGTGTTGCTCAACCACCTCTGCCCGGTTTCAAGAGGGTGGATTTCCACGTTGACCGGGCTAGCTTAAATCAAAATACCGGGGAAGACAGAATTCTTCCGAAACCAAGATTAGAATACTCAGTTTAGACACCATGGTGATTAATGCTGTGAAACCTATTGAACCCACCATGGGATGACCCTGGTGCATCCACCTTTCAATCTCTCACATAGTCTTACTACTGTCAAACGATGTTCACGTTATACAGTGTAGGTATCCAAGAGTGTTAACAATGAATATCATGCATGTTAACCTTATGTGTCCTCAGGGGCGGCCTGCATTTCTCAGAAGGTACAACACAAACCCTGCCGAATAATGCTTGCACCTTCCATTTTCTTTATCCTCAGACTAGAGTTTTGACTTCAGCTTGAACATATCCTTAACACATTCCTGAAACAGGGCGCTGCTAATCAACAGATTGTTTACAAAACGTCAGCCTGTCTGGCTTGTACACAGCCTGAGGACAGTGGATGACATCATCCACACCGAGTAGGGAATCCATACATCAACTCAAACCATCACCTGTCGAGTTCACTTCTCTGAACAGCTTCTAGTCATGTTGATGTTCTGTCTAAATAAAAATGACCACAATTGTATGACTTCCCCGTTTGAATATCATTACCCCGAGCGATGTCTACGTTGTCTTGGAGTGTAAACAGCTGCTTTTTTTTTAAAGTCTGCTTTTCACTTTTATTTGTATAGCCAATACATGACATTATAGCAGATACAACAACCACCCTTGGACTTTATTGTGTTGTGATATGTTGCAATGTATTTCATTGCATTGCATTTCATTGTATTGTGTTGTACCGTTTCGTACACTGTATTGTATTGCGTCTGTTGTATTCATTCTCATCGGACAACTGAGCTGCAGCATGTTTGCTTGAAACCAAAGGACCAATCGGATGATAAGAGAGGGAGTTGGCAAGGAGCATTCCTATTGGCTGATGAAGCTGGGATTCGACATCAGGAGATGGTTGTTTTGGCTCTGGTCTGGAACATTCCATGTTACCTGCAGTGCTGTAATACAGGATATACATAAGCCTTGGTGTGCGTGTGTATGTGTGGCACACTTGGCAGGGGTAGTCCGGGGCGAAGGGTAGAGGGGTATGGGGTAGGTTAATGGCCTATAAAAGGCTCAGACACTAAGCTTGTGTACAGGGCTTTGGAAGGCAGAAGCCTGTCAACCAGCCAGCACAGGGAGTAAGCCCTCCCCAGGGCAGACTGTTTGTCCACTGGTCTTCGGAGAACCAGACCTCTCCATAAAGGTTGCACAAGGACATGGCAGTGATGTCAATGCCTTTGCTTTGATTGTTAATGAAACCAGTCTCACTTGTGTGAGGCTGAGAAGTCGCCTTGTGAAATCGCCTTGTGAAGTCGCCTTGATTAAAAGTGTCTCCTTCATGAAGTTAGTTAGAGATGCTTGTGGGCAGGCTAGTGTTGTGGCTACAGGGTCACATGGGTCCTCTATGGTAAACCACCCTCACTTCAGAATCCTTAGGAACACTTTGGGTGCATCCAAATACTAAGTATACGCTATTTCTGTTCAGTGTCTACTTCTTTTTTTTTTTTTTTTTACCGAATGTCTACAGCTATGCGTAGAACGCCTCCGAACACCACCGAAACGCAAACGGATGTTTGGAGATTACATATTTCCCCTCTGTGCGCTACACATCAGATGCCAGCAATATTAAAGTCACCTGCGATCATTTACCTTAGCTGGAGCCGCTGCTGGTGGTGCCGGGTCAGCCATCTGGATTATTTTCTTTTTTTCTGTTATTTGTTCTTCTTCTTCGGTAACCAGACTCCGGCTGAATTGTGGGATAGCGTAGTGACCTACTGTTGTATACTGTAGCGGTAGTACGCATTCGGAAACTTTTTGCCTACTACACAATGCGTACTGAGCATTCGGACACGCTATATTTGTGCCATACTACAAAATGCCCTGTAATGTGTGGTTGAACAACCTGAGCCAGACTGATTGGAATTTCGGGTTGGGTAAAGCTGCACACCTGTTTTACATTGAGCAATTAGTGTGCACAGGTGATTCCCACACACATACTCAGGAGAGCTCCTACATGGCAGCATGCTACACCTTCTGCTCTAAATCACTACCCTCAGACCATACAATAAACCGGTCAAAACATCACCTCTCTGTGTCCGTAAGAAGAACAGTAAAGACCACCAAGGTGGAGTGCAGCATGGTCATTGCTAAAGCACCAAGTTGAATGGCTGAAGTCATTCGGCTAAGCTGTTACATCATTTGCCTTTAAGTTGTCTGTGGTTCGAGCACAGTAGAAGTGTGGCGTCCGTTATACTAGCCTGCTCGACTCTCAACCAAAAGATACTGGGTTTGATCCCGCATGTCACAGCCTACCTGAGCATGACGCCTGTCTACTGTGTTTCTGAACTCCATGTCAGTCCCTTTCAATGAAGGAATCTGCTGAAAGAAACCTGATGAACCCCATCTAGGACAGCATGTTTATTATTTGCACTCATTAATAACCGCTGTGGGAATTTCCCAAGAGCGAGTCTCTGGAACCTCTACTGCATGTGCATGATGCAATACAGTGTTTTAGTTATTTAATTGTTAAATGCCATCTGTGACCATGCAACTGCCTGCACGAAGATGACTGAATTTATAAATCCTTTATTTTGATTATCTATACATATTTTTTTTATTAACAAAATCAGAATAGCTGAATCTAAATATTGTATACTCATCTATTTGGAAATAAGTTTAAAAGAATTGAAATGATCAGAAACATGATCGTGCCAATGAGTCTCCTTGAGGCTAACCACTTGCTCATGCTAACCATCATTATAAGTAAAGACTCAATGTTAGCCTCTGTCTCTAGTCCCCTGGCTCAGAATCAGAATCAGAAAACTTTATTGGCTCCTAAACGTGACCAATAGGACCATAGAGTGGCGAAGTCACGCCCCTTCCGGTAGGGCTCATGGGACCTATGAGATCGAAAAATATGAATGGGTGTCAATGGAGAGAAAATAATTATTTTCTGGTCCCAGTCTTTATATGCCCTGGATTACACATATGTTGTTTGTGGATTTAAATGATAATTGTTCATGCAAAGAAAACTAAAAATCTTCGTGAAGAAGTTTGATAATTTTAGGTTTTATGTGAGGCCGCTTTGTGAACTACAGCTCTTCGCTGCTCTCGACGCATATGATATACGTCACCACACCCGCCCTTGGAACTCGGCACAGAGATGGCGATCTCTCTGCCCCACTTCGCCGCTTTTTCCAAGGGGAGGATAAAAGCATCGAAAGAGGTGAAAACCATTATAAATCGGGGCACGTGCAGAGTTTCAGTTATGCCAATGGGAAGATTGTCGGTCTTCTCCACGCCAGTCGCAGGGAGCGTGACGTCACATACGAGCCGTGTAGTCTTTCTCGTTGTGTTTTCTCTACAGCCTTTATCTGAACAATTGCACAATAAACGGTCGAACTCTTTGCATGAAAAATTATCCTTTAAATCCACAAACAACATATGTGTAATCCAGGGCATATAAAGACCGGGACCAGAAAATAATTATTTTCTCTCCATTGACACCCATTCATATTTTTCGATCTCATAGGTCCCATGAGCCCTACCGGAAGAGGCGTGACTTCGCCACTCTATAGGGTCACCAGGTTCAGAGTTATTGTGTTTGCGGTAAAAGGTATTCGGTGACACACACACACACACGCGCACGCGCACACGCACACGCACACGCACACGCACACGCACACGCACACACACACACACACACACACACACACACACACAGGGACTCAATGGTTTCCCTCATGGGGACATAGCTTCGTGCAAATCATACATTGTCAGCTCATAACAGTGTTATTGGTGAGTGACTATCTTTTTCCGTAGCTCCATAGGGCAGACATTAGCCGCTTCTCATGGAGTACCGTTTCCAGGCAACAGGTGTTTATATGGACGCTACCATTGATCTACAACCATGGCAGAAAGCTGTTGTCGTACAATTCACAAATCACTGATGGCATTAACATGCTTATTGCATAACTAAGCGTATGATTTACATTGACGATTTGAATGTGTTTTTCCACATTTTCCCTAATCACCAACACATGCAAAGAAACTGTTACCACCGGAACGTGGTTAAAAACCGTAACGAACTTAAAGTTGGGGGGGGGTTTTCTAACTCTAATGATCCTCCCCAAGCACATTGCTCCTAACTGAGGAAGGGCTGCCGTGGCGCCTGCTTAGAGAGGCAGAATAAAAGCTGCTCGGCACCGGGCTGACCTCCAGGCGCGGAGCGAATGTTGCGAACAACAACAGCGCCCTTCTTGTGAAATCCCTCCGTCAGTAGGGGATTTTTCCTGGCCGCTCTTACACCGCAGTTACGGTAACTGTACTTACCCAGAGAAGAAACAGAAGAAAAACTAACAGCGTTGCATTCTGCATCACCAATGTAAACCCTATACACATTGTTGAACAAATATTTTTGTATTTATTTTCTTACCAAATTGCTGGGAATGGGGAGTTCCCATTTATGCTTGAAACTTTAACAGCCATGGCCCAAATAAAGTAATACCCAATTGTAGCTACTGTTAAACAGATGCATTTGTAAATTGTCATGTAAACAATACACAGCATAATTTGTCATCGTTCAAACTTTGCCAATGAATCAGTGCTTTGTTCCGTCATCTGAAAACCATCAGAGGTGTGAGGCTTCTATTCATATAGGTAGAGCGCCATCTGCTGGTGAAGAGTCAATTTAACTGATTTATTAAACCATCCATTCTCATCCTGACCATTGCCAATTTCTTAATTAATCGATTTTTTAAACATCAATAAATATCAGTTTTTAAAAACTTTTTAACTGCTTTTTAAACTGAGTAATTCAGGTCACTAGTGGCCTTATTTCTTTAATTTTGTCCTTTTCCTTTCCATATGTTCCGACTATCTGGCTTCCATAATGCGGCGCAATTAAATCCAGATATCAAGGCCAAAGTACATGTGGAAGGTTTGATATTTGATCTTTGAGGAATTTTACAGTCTACATTGAATAAACATTAGGCACAAACAAATCTAACCATAAATTGCCTCAATGGGACAACTTTATTTTATTTGAATATTTAAACATATTGTTGGAATTGGCTTTACATTCCAGCAGCAGTTAATAAATCAGACGCCAAACAATGTGCCCTTTCCTAAGGGAAAGGGAGGCATATCTGGTAAGCCATGGAAATGTTAAGGGGGTTAGGGCTATTCAGTTAGATGTTTTCGGCCAAAGCTTCATCCCAAAAATTCTACACTCAAATGAAAGATGCTAACTACATCTCCCCTTTTATCACTGAGGTGAAATATAAATCACAAAAGTGTCCCTTGAAAAAAGAAATAATCAGTGGCAGAACGTTATTTTTTACAATATTTCGATTTTATTAGTTTATAAACAGTCGAACTATGAAATCTATCAGCATAGAAATACACCAGCTCCAAAATGTTTTAGGTATGCATTTAACCATCAGGATATAATTATCATTTCAGTCTCCCCTTGGATTTGACCATATTATCTGTCTACATCAATATCATGGTGAACATTTTATAAAAGAATATTTCATGAGTCAAGTTTTTTTATATATTTGTTTATTTTCTCAAGTAGGACTGCGGCGTTCCTTTGTCCAGCCATGGGGAACGTTTGATTTTAACTGCAAAAGCCTTTAGTGTATAGAGAGGATTGATGCACTAGTGGCTACTGAGAGGCCCTCAAAACATCCACATCCTTGAATGGCTTCCGTACAAGTTCAGCATCCAGATTACTTAATATGAATCAACTATGTGACATGAAAACGTGTGTCTGAGCCAGGTGTCTGCATGTATGTAATGATCAGTATAATGATTATGCCCGAGCTAGTGTTCAGTGTACAAACCCCCTCCCCCCCACCCCCCCCCCCAAAATAAAATCAAAAAATAACACTCCAATATAGTACACTACAAAACAATCCATAAAATATCAAAAACAGACCGTCTCTAAACCAAACCACTACGTAGATGTGGTCGCATACACGCACATAAACAACACAGACATACGAGTACATAAGCAAAGTCATAAACAAAAACAAAGGGGTCAGAAGAAAAGAAGAAACTCTGGGACAAGAGTCACCAACAGCTCGCTGGGTCAACCGCATACACAACCATTTCAACAAGTCTGTCAGGGAGTCGGACTTGGTCAAAATGGCCCTTCAACCATTTCATACATCACTGAAATGAGCCAGGTGACGGCAAACAAGGTCCGGATCTGTACGTGGATTCACTTATTCGTACATGATCTCTTCCCAAGGCCAGTCAAAAACTAGATTCTGGTCAGAACCATTTCCAAACCTTTCCTTGCATGGGAAGGTAATGAAACCAGTTTTCATGGATAACAGCTTGAGGATCAAGAGTGTGTGTGTACATAAACTTGTTCTTTAACCAATACCCCAACAGTGTCTCAAAGCGAGGAGGTGTCACAACTTAAGCTGTAAGGCAAAAGGACAATAGCTGTGATTGTTAACAGTTTAAACTGCGTGAGCGCCATCATTAAAGGTTTGTACACACACCGTACACCCCACTGCAATCTACTGAACCCACGGAACACTCATGTGACCCACGTGTACGAGGTCAATGATCGTTATATTGCACACCAATAAAGTGGAGGAGAGAGGTGAAATGCACTCGCATTTGAGTAGAAAACAAATATTAAGGAGAAACCTGAAGACATTTCCCAGAGGACCTGCTGGATAGCCAATGATTGCGGTACGCTTAAGGTCTGGAGTTAAAGTTTGAGCTGACCCACCCACCTCCTAAGTAACTGAAGAACATGGTTTCATGTTCTCTGTGGCAGCGATGTTGAAGATGGGATTGCAAAAAACAACGGCGACATAAAAGATTGAACCGATGGATACATGTGGCCCTTCCTCATACTTGCGTATGTTTAGGCTGTGGCTGATAAATCAGTCAACTCATGCATTAACTTTGTCGGGTCCACCTATCCTACATCACTGTCTGCAGGTTCCATTACATTCCCCAGGCTCATAACCAAGTCATAGCCGTCTGGGAAAATGATTTGAATTCCTGAGACACTGGGAAAACTCCACCCCCCCACCACCACTACTAATAATAAGACCTTCACCACCAGTGCAAGAAGATTCTTGAGAATGGCTAGCAGAGTAATAAAATATTACACCAGCCACAGCCAAAAACACATGAAGCATTTGGAAAGGGTTCAAAACAAGAGCCAGCAGATAACCTTACTATTTAGTATCTCGCGATAAGAACTGGAGCCATTCACATATGCCATGTTGTGTTGTATCATAGTATCCCCGGTATTTCCCCATTTTTGACAGCCGTTGTTTTTTACGGCAGGAATTATTATGAATTAACCAATTCAATATACATAAAAACATTACATTTATAGATATATTTTTGTCCCTAGTTCCTCAGCAATCAGCATTAAAGACCATCATTTTGTAATGCATTTGCTGTACAGCAATTGGGGGGTTGTACAAACAACTTGAAACAATGTGGACCATGTAGAAATCACACTGAGAAAACTCAGTGTGGACTGGTTACCCCTCTAGGCTCAAATAGACAAGACAAAATGTCTACATTGTGTGTAGGCTTCAACATCGTCATTAGAATATTCTCCAAGAAAGGCAGCGGTTTGGATCCAACTACGAGGTCCTGATTTGAAAGCGAATAGTAAAAAGAAATAAAGAAGATAAAGGATAAGACCAGCAACAAAAAAAACACTTTTCCCAGGACACTAAACCCTTTGTGTATTTCATCAAGATTCATTAAAAGGCACACAGTCTAGCACATAGTAATAATCTTCCAAGTGTGCAAAAAAGCTTGTCTTAGAATATTTCAATAAAAAAAAAGGAAAGAAGGGAGAGAAAATGTTAATATCGACCGTTAAGTCACCAAATGGTACGCAGCTCACGCTCTACCTCCCGCCCCCCCGAACCCCACTGTGTTTGATAAGAAAGGCTTTGCAGTAGGCTTCAGGGAGAAGGAGGTGCCGATAGTCCAGAGCAGAAATGTGCTTTACAATCAGCGACCGGGCGACTTGTGTTTTCAATTGGCACTATGCATCAGCGCATCAGTCAAGAAGAGTGCAGAGGGCAGAGTCCCTGCACCTCACGGGGCGAGGGAGGGACCATGTCCAAATGGGGGGAGTGCAGACCTGCAGGAGCTCCGAGCCCCGCCGTGACGACAGGGGGGTTCGCTGGGGAAGAGATGCGACGTGGAGGCGAGTGGGTGAGCTCTTCGAAGCAGCACTGAACCAAACTCCAGCGAAACGGGGAGAGAAATGGAGAGCAAGAGAGATGAACACCAGCAGTGGTAAAACTCTTTATCAGCGAAACCCCGAAAGGGGGGACAGGAACAACATCAACAACAACCAAAGGAAAGCAGTGTTTCTTTTCGCGCCATATGGTTCTCCCGCCTTTAGAGTTCTCCTCCTCTGTGCGTTCTCCACTTACAAAAAGGGGTTCCCTGGTAGAGCGCTTCCCCCCCCCCCCCCCCCGCAGTGCCGAGAGGTTCCACTGCGGCCCCCGGGGGTCCTCTCTCTCCCCCCCCCCCCCCCCCCCCCCCCACCCCGGCCCTGCTCAGTTGGAGTCGGTGGCGGGGGCGGTGTTGGCCAGGGCGGAGGAGGTGATTGAAATGGTGGATGTGATGGCGGTGGTGGTCGTCACAGAGGGTGTGGGGGCCTGGATGGGGGCGGGGGCAGAGGCGGGGGAGGGAGGGTGAGCCAGGGACGCCAGGGGGTTGACGATGACCTGGATGACAAAGTCTTTCTGGATCTTGGTGTCCTGCAGCCGCGTCTTGTCCGTGAGCAGCTTGCCGGAGAAGAACCAGCGCTGGTGCGCGGCGTCGATGTCCTCCTGGGCGTGGAGCTGCTTCTTCAGCTGGCCGATGGTGTCCGCCATGCTGGCGCTGAGGCGCAGGTCTTTCCCCGTGGACATCCGTACCTGGACGTAACGGGGGTTACATTTAAAAAAAAAAAAAAACCTTTGGGGACGCATTTATCCAAAGCGTCCTATAGTGAATCCAGATTCCGGGTTCATCAGAATCGTCTATATTTCCACTTCCAGTTGTGTGTGACTATTTCATTACATGCCCCACACACATTTTGAGTGGGGTTAGGAGGGGGGGGGGGGGACACGTACAAGAATGCCCATGTAGCTCCACCTCTGAATCTAGATTCACTGCAAGGGAAGTGGGCATGAAAGAAAGTAGACAAACATAGCTGGAAGTAGATATTGAGAGACGTTTCGGTTCAAACGTGGCCCGACATCGCCAGAACATTTAGCAAATGCATAATTAGAACTTCTCAGTTGAATTGTGATTTCACAAGGGCTGTTATCAACATGCGCAGACCAAAATTTCTCTAGACGAAATTGGATAGACCTACAACCAATCAGATTAACAGATTGTGTGAGTCATAATGATTGTTTATGAAAATGTCTCAACAGCGCTGTACAGTCATCTGTACAGTCATAGTTTTAAACCCACCCCTCCTTAGATAAACCGTTGCTAAAGGCCCGGACCGGGATAGGTCTGCTGGAAATCTGTCTGAACGGGAGTCGGGCTGCAGATGCATATGCTAAAGAGTTGTCTTGTTCTCGGGCTAGTTAAAAGTAATTCTGACTGCTTATAGACCGCAATTTACAACAAGAACAACAGCAAAGACGAGCCGAATAAATGGGATGCTAGGCGGTTTGACGAAGCAATCTCAGAAACGTGGAATAAAAACGTATCGTTAGATGGTATCCTATCGGTATCCCTCCCTCTCTCGCTGCTCAACCCATGTTACTGATTAAAAATCATTCCCTTAAAAGAGATTTCGGAATTCGGATCTCTCTCTCTCTCTCTCTCTCTCTCTCTCTCTCTCTCTCTCTCTCTCTCTCTCTCTCTCTCTCTCTCTCTCTCTCTCTCTCTCTCTCTCTCTCTCTCTCTCTCTCTCTCTCTCTCTCTCTCTCTCTCTCTCTCTCTCTCTCTCTCTCTCTCTCTCTCTCTCTCTCTCTCTCTCTCTCTCTCTCTCTCTCTCTCTCTCTCTCTCTCTCTCTCTCTCTCTCCAATAGCGGTCATTTGGAGCACCTCATTCCAGGCACTCCGCGGTGAGATAACTACGCTTGAGGAACGTGGTTAACTGCAGTGGAGGAAAAACTTTGGGCGAAAAAATTAACAGTTAAATGATATCAGGAGAACGCACATGGTCAGATAAACCCAGTGGAGCGGTACCTTGAGCTGGAACTCTTTCTTGGGGGCTACGGGGGGCTCGGGGCTGTCGCTGGGGTCCTCGTCGCTGCGCTCCGAGATGAGGTTGACCGGGGGGGCGAGGCAGTAGACGGGCAGTTGGTAGCGGTTGCCCAGCTCGTCGTAGCACTCGGTCAACGTGCCTGGGGGGGGAAGGCGGCGAGGACACCAGGGTTTAGAAACTACAACAATAATATAATAGTGTGGAGCAGCCCGAAGGCTTGTCCTGATATCAGTGTTCTGCATGAGCTTATTCCCGGCCCAAGGTAATATTCCAGCTGACTCTTATAAAGTTAAAGGTCATTGTTATTAACAGAAGTGCAGTATAACGTGGTCATTCTGTATGCCGAGTGACTTAGGACAATGCAAGGTTCACCCAGTAGTAAGAAATAAAAGCATAACAAAAACATATGTAAGCAGCATTAGGCCGTAAAGGTTGAAAATGAACAATATAATGTAATATAATGTATAATGTGTGTATAATGTAGGATGTTTCAACCAAGTGCTTGGACCCAATTTACACAGCTGCAGTGTGCAGTCGATAACACTGGGGGGCAGAGTAAAGAGCACAAGCTCTATAATCTATATCTATACTTGGCAAAGCACAAGCTGTTCTGACGAATTAACAATTCAAACTGCTTCACCAAGAGGATCACAATACAGACAGAGAAATCTTAGAAACCTAATTTCATAAAAATAGCTAAAAATTATGATAAAGAAATTAGGTTCTTATAATAAAAGGTTATTCTACATTGACACAATACCCTGCTATTAGCATATCGATATCTCAGACCAGAACCATCAGCAGTATGTTGCTGCCGTGTCCCTCCTGTACGCAACACAAAGGCCGCCTTGACCTAGTTTGGCTGCGGGCTCCTATTTGGTGCACGGGGAGAAGACCCGAGGAAGGTGAGCTGAATAGGGGCGGACGCGGTGACACGGCCGCCCCGTGACCCAGCGGGTGTCTCCACCGCTGCAGCCATCCGTACATCCCGTCACGACCTCCCAGGTGGCGGGATCACTGCAGTACCCGACACTGATGGGAGGGCAGCGCTAGAATCTCAGCCATTTTCCTCCTGGCTTCGCATACACGGGAAGCATGTGCTGCAGTCTGACGGGTTTGAACGACTGACTGTCAGACTGAAGCCTGAATAAGAATATATGAACGACGTGAGACTATGGAAGTGTTAATTCACATACGAGTATGAACCCTGTGTTTGAAAAAGAAAATAAAGCAATACGAGCAGAGTTACATATTAGGGATCAACCCTATCTGGCTGGATGCAGTTAGCATCCAGCCAGATATTGCGAGGTAGTGTAACGTTATAGGGGGTAACTGTACACGGGAGTACGAGACTGGTGGCGCGACTGTCTGACTGGACTCATCACTTAGCCACAGTGTGAATGTACGAGTTTGAGAGTGCACAAGCCATGGTGTGTGAGTGAGTTTGGGGGTTCAGATTGTGGTCGAGTGTTGAATAGTGCGCAACTGTGCGTCGTCAACATAGTGTCCGAGTCAATTGGAGACCATGAGAATGACTGAGATTGTGTGAGTGAGTTTGACAGAGTGAAAGTGAGTTTGACAGAGTGAGAGTGAGTTTGACACAGTGAGAGTGAGTTTGACACAATGAGAGTGAGTTTGACACAGTGAGAGTGAGTTTGACACAGTGAGAGTGAGTTTGACACAGTGAGAGTGAGTTTGACACAGTGAGAGTGAGTTTGACACAGTGAGAGTGAGTTTGACACAGTAAGAGTGAGTTGGACAGTGAGAGTGAGTTGGACAGTGAGAGTGAGTTGGACAGTGAGTTTGACAGAGAGAGTGAGTTTGACAGAGTGAAAGTGGGATAATTTGAGAGTGTGTCAGGGAGAATGTAAGTGAGGTTGAGAGAGTGAGACTGAGATAGAGCGAGGTTGTGAATGTACATCAGTGAGTTTGAGCGTGCGAGTGTGTGAGAACATGCGTGTGTAAGTGTGTGCCCCCCCCTCACCGTGGGGCAGGGTGATACTGGCTCCGTCTACGATGGCCTGGGCCAGCTCGTGGTCGCTGCACTCCAGGGCCACGGCGGCGGCCTTCAACGCATCCCAGATCTCCTTACGGCCGTCGAAGGCAGGTGCCGTGTCCCAGAACTCGTCCCGCTTGCTGCGCAGCTGGCCCTCCGTCATGGGGTAGTCGCTCTTCCACTTTGGCCGGTCCTTCTTCAGGGGCTCGTTGCGACCTGGAAGAGAGCCATGGGACATTCATTTTAATAAATAATAAAAGACGTCTTGCGACCATAACGGCACCAGCATTTATGGTCATCGTCTGCGATTTAGACAAAATGGTTTCATTGCCAACCATTCCGATCATCTGGTGATCGTTATAATGTGTCTGTGACGTGGCCTCACATGTTTCTGTTATCCGTTTACGGAATGAACCGGAAGACGTAGAAGGAAATCAGATCTTTGGTGTAAAGAACTCTGTCACCTGTGGGCAGGTGACAGAGGGACCCACTGCGTGTCCACAGAGCAGAGGCCATTTAATGCGTCGATATAAAATAATATATCTTGATGTGTTGAACCTGTAGTTCATAGAAGGGATCAACCTATAATCCAATATCTTAAGTCACCCGATAACCACAACAGTCACCTGCTGAAAGCCACTCAATTACATGGGGGAATAAAACGGTTAATGGAATAAAGGCGAACACTTGGAAAAGCACAGGGTCAGCCCTCTCCCAGGAGCGTGCTACGCACGGCCCGCTAAGAGTAGGTCAAGTGCTGCTCTTTTTAAAATGGATGGTACTCATCTGCGCCGCATCGGGCAGATGAGTCACAGCAACACACAGCCTCTCTTCCCCTTTCTGTGGGAGTCAACAGTGTACTAGGGAGAACCACGGCGCACACACAATAAGCCCACACATGCAGTAATTACATTCCGAATACTGTTGTGGCAACATCTTATGTGCTTACACCGGTGATATGCTCCTACACCAAGCATGGGAAAAATGACCCCGCTGAGGGTGAAGAGGAGGAGGAGGACATGGAGCGACAATCCAAAGGGGTCTCCTTTCCGTGAAACAAATTATTTATAGCTGTGAAGTACAAGGAGGAGTCGAGACCAGGGTGAGGTGGTGTAGGATTAGCAGCAGCGGGGGGAGAGGGGGGGGGGGGGGCTGTGTGTGAGAACAGCCCTGTCATCCTAGGAGCGTCCCTACTATCAGTAGGCTGCAGTTACACCACTGCTCTAATGGTCCCCGACTCCAGGAAACAGTCCAGTAACATGGATACAAATGGCAATGGCAACCAGGAAGGAGGACGTCATAAAAAATTGCAGAGCTTTATGAGGGGGGGGAATGTAATAAACACAGAGTACCAGCTCAGTACCAGTGATTTAGTCAATCACTTTATCTTGAGTGATTAATGATGCACTCGGGTCATTAAGTAGTGGGTTAGGGGTTAGTCCTCTTGGGGTGTAAAGTACTATGTTCAACGGCTGTAAGGTACTATGTTCCATAGTCCTGATGGGGAATCGAAGTGCACGCTCAGTGCAAAACAAAGCCTCTGAAGTCATGAACATAACACTTGGCAAGGGGAAGCCAATTAGAATGGATATGCAAAATGATTTCAACACATTCCTCATCCTTAACAATGAGTCACCAAGTAAATGTGTCCAAGTGGCAACACAATGGAGCACATATTCACTCATTTTTAAAATGGAGCATATGTTACACAAAGTAAAAGCCCAACAAACACAGGAGGGTGTACTGGGGGTTGTGCAATTCTACGACATACTATAAATATGCTGTGTTTGATGTGAATGCAACTGATTTCCTTGCTACCCAAAACTGGGTCTGAGAGGCGGAACACAAAAAAAAAGGCACCACCTGGGTAACCCAGAGCAAATGAACAACAACTTACATGACAATAACACAGACATTAGTTTAATTGGAGAAAGGGATCCAAGTATCAGTTGGAATGTTGCCAATAAGCTAAAGACAGCCAGGTGGTAGTTGTTTTTTATAGTTGTTCCAATGTGCTTATTAGACTTAGAAACAGCCCTCTGGGCCAGGGGCAGAGGGCTGTTTCTTCATCCCTTTCAACAGGAAAATGGCTGCTGCCTTTCTCAATTAAAATTTATCAAATTCAGTTAACTCCATATAATGAAACCCTTAATTACGTAGTCTCTATTTTAAATAGAAGAGCAATCTTTGAGAAAAACAAAGTGCTGTAGTAGATTTACAATCCAAACTGAACAGCACAGAAGAAAGTGAGGATGAAGGAATGAGCCACTCCCCACATTGGACCTTTCCAGCCTGGCTTAATGAGAAGCAAAACAACACACAACGGTCAACCGAAACAGCAACCAGAGAAGACGTGATGACCGATTTCAACAATGCCCGGAAATGACGTTATCGACACGTACGCCTAAGTGTGTAACGGGCGCATGAGGGAATAGCAGGGCGTTTTCATCACATGGGGCCTCTTCTGAGTTGATTTGCCACTGCTGCATGATTCAAGGTTACCGCGAGGCCCGGCTTATGAAACGTCTCATAAACTACGCAACAGGATCACAAACCCAACCAAGTTCAGTCTTGGGAGTGGCCAAAAAAATGCTTGACTCCAGGGCCTACATAGTGTTTTGTCTTAGAGTGAGTTGTGGCACGAAAGTTGGCGTCTCTCTGGCCCTCTGTGTATTTATGTTCCTTCATGGCGTATTCTCGTCCCCGCAATACAAATAAATCCAGGGCGTTATCCACATTCTGCTTGGTCCAGTGTTCATTTCTGGTCTATTTCATACATCAGCAATGTCATCTTCAGTAGGTTGCCGTGCGTCAGAGGGAATTCAGTGGAGCCCAGAACGTACATGTTTGGTCCAACCAGGCACTACGGATTCTAGGCTTTTGTTTGTTTAATTCTGGAGGAAAGAACTTGACAGTCAAGCACTAGCCTCTTTAGAGCAGACAAACACACAATAAATCTTTAAAACTCACAATTGCATTTAGAAAGACAGATGGTCTCTATTAACAAGGGGATGTATGGCTGAATGGATGGTGGATTGATGCACGCATGGATGGATGGATAAAGAGATTGATGGCTGGCCGGATGCTTATATTGACCAACTCTTGGCAGAATATGCTGACAATCTCCCGTCAACATAAATTAAAATTGACACAGCCTTGAAATGAACCAGTCATGGTGGTTGAAAACAACCAGTGGCAGCGAAACATGCCCTTTGCCGAGTGATGTGATGTCACCATGAAACCCACCATACTGGACTCAATTCACAGGAGAACAAACAAGGATAAAGCCTCAGCAAGAACTGTGGGAGGTTTCATGAGAAGCAGTGTGAACCCTGGGGATAGTTTAAAGGTCGCTGCCACATTGTCAGCTAGAGCCAAACATTTTTATTTCGACAGCGAGGAGCAACCGAGGAGACCAACAGCTATGAGTTATCAGTTATTCCACAGAGCGACCACCAGGATAACCAGGCAAACAAGCCACATGTTAGGCTTAAAAATCCTTTAAAAGGACGGTAATACTTTGATTGATCACCGACAACCTCCATGCACACCATCTGAAGAAGGCATAGCGAGCAAAGATCTTCTCATAGTCTTTCAACACCTGGGGGCTGTTCAGAGATCCAAGGAAAGAAACCATTTAAGGGTTACGCAATAACATCAAATAAAATACCAAAGAATTTCAGTACCGGCAGTGGAAGACATTATGCAGGTCATCCCTCATAATTTCCATAGACTGTACGTCATCAAAATAATAGCCATTCTTCATCATACCAAACCAACAGACAGATGTGTGGTAATTTACAGACAAGCATAATGAACAGCCATCTCTTTAGAGCTCTCATGAACCAAAGCACACATCAACAACATGCCATCTGGAGCCCACCAGAGCCCCAGTAGAATACCTTGTTGTTCATGCGGACGACCTCGCTGTGAGACGTGACACGTTTTGACTTGTTGCTAGCTTGGAAGCCTGGCATGGTGTCCCTGCTGATAGCCATCAGGATGAGATGATACAAGCTACAACACTATCACGATGCCAGGGAATCTTGGCGAGCAGTTGAAAAGAACCTGACGGAAAGGCATCCCGGTTGTGCACCTTTGTAACCAGAGTTATGTATAGGGAGTGGGACTTTGTATGGTTTGATAAGGATTTCCTTATAATATTTTTTCTTGCCACAGCCTTTTTTTTTTGCATCTCACTTTTTGATCATATTTCAAAAAACCTAATCTTGATAAATATGTCAGGCCATCCACTGCCCATTTGCTTTTATAAACCATTATTCATGTTAGTATACATTGGAGCCAGAGGGAGACACTAGTTGAGGTAAATATGCCAAATAAAAGTTTAACACAAGAAACTTCTGCAAGGAGGAATTTGGAATTAATAGATTAATAGGTTTATTACTGTACCATTAAGACGTTTAAACATGCAGGCCCAGCATGTTTAAACAAGCAAATATAACTGAAGATTCGCGCCATCAGAAATAGTTAGTGGTTAGCGCAAATTAACCTCTACAATCTTCCGGACAGGTTCCAGCTAAATAAACAGTAATAATTATATTATTGGGGGATTCAAAATAATGTTTCTTTCATGAACTTTCTTGAAATGAAGTGATATATAAGAAAAGGATGGACACAGCCACTTAAGACTTGGTGGAATAGGAAGGAGGTCCTGGGAAGCTACCCGGACCTCCTCAAGACCTAGACTAGCGTGTAGGTTCTCTTACCAACAATGCCAAGTCACATTCAATGCAAAGGCTGCTTCCCTTCAATTCATAAACTTAAGAAAACATGATTAGGCAACGATTGTGAAATTCTGTGCCGATACTGATACTTAAAATAAAAATTTGGCCAATAGCCGATATCGATGTTATTTTGTTTGTTATTTATTCCCCCCTTTGTGCCAGAGAAACAAACCCTAACCCCCCATGCACGCAGACACGCAGTGAAAGAAAATGTCGGTCGTGTGGGAGTATTTCACTGTCTCAGAGAAAGATCAGCGATATGCAGTTTGTAAGACATGTTCCAGTGACATTTCCAGAGGAGGAAGCATTAAACATCGGCCACTGCCATCGGTGAATGTTGTCTTATTTTCCGATAGGCCGATGGCAGTCAACAACGCGAATATCGGCCGTTACCGATGTTCGTCCGATACATCGGTGCATTTTGGTCCTAAGGCATTGCCACCCTCTCCTCTCCAAACTCAAGAAAACCCATACAGAGACAGTTTAGATGAAGGAAAGGTTGTTTTAAAAACGGTACACCAGGTACATGCCAAACCCAGCAGACATATCAGCATCTGGAGAAGGTACTAATCATTTGTCACAGAGCAAACATAATTACATCCAACTTTTCACGGCCACACTTTCCCACACAACGTTAAACAGAACATTTCATGAATTCAGTCATCTTAACGAGGAGTTTATATTCAACATTGGCGTGTGTGTCTTAGGGCCACCGCACAACGAGAGTACGAGACAACACAGAATCTCTTGCCAAATGTTGGGCGTGGAGGCCTGTGCAGTTCCAATCCTTCTCCTTGTAAATACAGCGTCACTTGGTGTAAGTGCTACAGTGGCTGGCCAAATACCATTGGCCACAACCAAAGCCAAGCGTAAGAAGAGAAGAATGTGGCAGGTAGCCAATGTTTATCTTCATAAGAACATTATCGGGAAGCAGGGTAGGTAGCAAACGGACTTGCATTGAAGTCCCAATAGGGAAATAATCAAAGAATCAATAGCACAAGAATCGTTAAAGCCTCAGATATAAAAGCACAAAATCACGTCAAGGATGGTCAACTTGTTTAACTGATTAGGTGCTGCTGTTCCATAGTTTTGTAAATGCAGAACCTGGGTGGTGGAGGTTTACAGACACTTGACAATGGCCAGGTCAGAGACACTTGTATCTTACAATGAAAAGGTATACATGAAACAATAAGGTCAGCAGTACACTCAAATAGATTGAGTACGTTGGGGAAATGATTAAATGCGAGGAGCAGTTGAATGACTTCCATGCTGCTGTTGACACCAACCTCCATTACCAGACTGACTGACCAGAGCTTCTTCAAAAAAATAACACCACATGATTTCAACAAATAGACCAAGACTGGATGATAAATGGTACTGCATTGAGAAATAACGCAAATGTTTCAGGGAATTTCGAAATTCTGCACTGAGGACAGGACATTACTTTCTTTTTATTCTTCTACAACAAAATTATGTTTAAAATTGTTTGCAACATGCATACAGAATAAATAAAACATTAGCTGCACATAGAAAACACACATTTCGATCTTAATCGTACATTACCTCCGCGCCTTCTGTGTGCCCTGCCGCCGTTTCTTGAAGAGCCATGGCCCTGTGTGTCTTCTCGCTCTCTACCGACACATCCTCCCATGGTTATCCGACTACAAGCTGTTTTTAGATATCGCTCAGGAGCGAGTGGCCACCATAGAAGCCGACGACATTCTGGGTCCCATTAAAAATCCATATCTTTGTGTGATTGTAAAACCCGAAGAGACCGTCAATCGGGGACACAAGGCAACGACGGACGCTTCAATAGTTCGACTTCAGAATTGTTTTGATTGATGACTAACGCGAATGAGTGCTGACTACCTGAAAGCGTTGCAATGGTATGTTGGTTGGGTTGTGATATTAGAAAATCAGCCCGTCACGTGTAGTGAACACTTTGATAGCACGACAAGTGAAGCATCATGCGTACAGAGCTTTAAATAACACGAGTACTCTAACGGTTTCTTGGCAACACAACGGCTGGTTAGGACTCAAATGATAGGCGAGTTGGTCTGAAGACTAGGAAGGAGTCTTGAGTGTCATGCCGCTATAAATTAAACAAACTGGTACACCTTCCACGCTAGCAAGCTAGCCGAGCTAGCGGACTGGCTAGCGTTAGTAAACACAAACTTTTCCACAACCAACCATCCCATCCCAAAAGGTTCAGCTTTCGTAAATACACGGTGATAACGGCGTTGGTCGCGTTCAGGTGGCCCGAGGAGCCATTAGGGACTTTGTGGGTTGTGTGTCCGTGGTGTGTGTATATTTTTAAATCCCCCTGCTTCCGTCTCCTCCTCTGGTAACTGCTGGCTACGGCTAGTGGGAAGAGCTAGCAGCTCTGAACTTTAGTTCTCACGCCTGCGCAGTGGAGCACTCCAGTAGAAGGTATCAAATTATTTGACGTCACGTTTTCCTTTACTCTCTGCAGCGATGAATTATTAAATATTTATATGGATTAATGGTTGCGGAAGCTCTTTATTATATACGATTTTGAAAGAAGACGCAGCTTTCTAATTCAGATGTATACCTCCATGCAAAATAGTGTGTACACATTTGTTATTCCGATAAAGCCAGTGTGCATTCAAATGTTTGTTTTTATTTATCGTTGGAAATTGTTTCCATTTAGTGACTGAATATACTTCAGTCACTAAATATAACTAGAGGAAAGTGTGCTGGTTTTGTTAAAACTTTTTGCGCATGCGTAATACCCATCAGGAACCAAGGAACGATGGCTGCGGACAGTGCCTTGCTGGTGTCTCTGGTTGAAGAATTTGTTACTGGACTGCAAGACAGCAAGGCCAATGACACAGCTACTGGTAAAAGCTCGGTTCTATTTCTCAAACAACCTCATGCAGGAACGTAATTGACAGTGTTGGCATACAATGACAGCTTCATTGATGCATCCGCTGCTCTACCCAGCATGTGCTAGCTATGTTAGCATACCATTGCAACATCCAGAGGGTGTTTTTAGGAGATACACCGCATGGTATAAAATCTACCAGAAATGACAATTGAATAATTTAGCGATACTTTGATTAATGACTTTACAAGATCGACTTGTATTACGCATCACTGTCAAATCAAATTGTAATATTTGAAAGCCTGCTTTTAGTTATATGGGGTGTTAGTTTCTGACAGGTTAACCTGTTGTCCCTATTGCCCTGTCCTGTCAATGAACCTTGAACCATGACCCCACTAGTAATGACTTTAACTTATATGTTGTCTTGTCGAATGTCACGTCGCTTAGTTTTTGATTTCTATTTTCTTCACAGGCGTTCAAGCTAAGAAGTTTACAATACTGCAGTTAGTGGAAGCACTTGGGTAAGATATGGCTTAATTACATCCATCCTCAACCCTGTCCAGCCTTTTAAACCGAAATACACAAAAACTTTGGACCAACTGCCCTGAACAATGGACAGCTGAGTCCTAAGCATTTAGGCTGGCTAATACCCATCAGGATTACATTATTCAAGTATATCTAAAATCCTGGTTACGTGGAAATGTTAAATACAACCCAGGAGACATACTGGGTTGTATTTAACATTTAAAATCTAAAAGTTCCACCACATCACGTAGAGTGTGATCTTTCTGGTTTGCCTCTCTACCTCTTAAACTTAACTCTAGGTTATACTTTTTGAATTGTTACTTTGTATTGCAGTATTGCACGAGACTCGCTATGTAAATAAAGAGTGATTTTCTTCTCCATGTACAGCCCGAGTTTAACAAGCAACACTCCTCACACAAGAGCCAGAGGGGTTCAGCTGCTGTCCCTGGTCATTCAGCAGTGCTATGGAGACCTTTCAGAGAGTGAAGGTAGACGGCCATAGAGGTTCAATGCACATTGTGTTTTTATACACAAAGAAGGAAAGTAAAAAAGTAAATTGTTGTACCTCGGTCTTGGTGAGCTTGGACTCACTCACTGGGCCAACTGACCAACCAATTAGAAAGCTTTATTAATATGTGTAACAATATATTAATTAAGAATTATCTGGCTTCTTCGACCTCTATCTATCTATCTATCTATCTATCTATCTATCTATCTATCTATCTATCTATCTATCTATCTATCTATCTATCTATCTATCTATCTATCTATCTATCTATCTATCTATCTATCTATCTATCTATCTATCAAGCCAAATAGTGAACAATAGCTACCTAAAGGCATTGGGAATCGTTCAGTTCCAGTAATTTACAATTATTTTCTATTTCTAACAATTTTACTATGTATTCATTTTCCGTTTTCAGTGGAAGTGCTCATTGCTTTCTATGAAAACAGACTGAAGGACCACTATGTTATTATACCCTTTGTCTTACAAGGGCTGAAGGCTTTGGTGAGTGGATTGTCGCTTTTCTCTTGAAATCAAGAGAACGCATATCTTGTCTTCCTTACATTAGCATGTTGCTATTGGAGGGACCACTACACTGTCAGTTGTGGTAACCATGTTATGTGTGCTTTCCCAGACCAAAAGCTCACTGTTGCCCGCTGGTTCTGCAGTGTCCATGCTACGCTCTCTGTTCCAGGATACTCATGTCCAAGTAAGTCTGCATTGTCCTTTTGTTGCATTGTTAATTTACACATCCGTTAAAGTTCTTCATTGCTCCTTGTGTGTCATAAAAAGGTTGATGTTTGTATTGATTCTCTATATATTTATTCCTCGATCTTTTAAAAAGATTAATAATTATATATATAGAGATAGGCCATGGAAGTTAAAGGAAAAGGTTGTTTCATAATAAATACTTACATAAATACCGAAATAAATGTTGCTTATCATTCAACTAGGTAGTTGTACTAAAGTGTGTGTGTGTGTGTGTGTGTGTGTGTGTGTGTGTGTGTGTGTGTGTGTGTGTGTGTGTGTGTGTGTGTGTGTGTGTGTGTGTGTGTGTGTGTGTGTGTGTGTGTGTGTGTGTGTGTGTGTGTGTGTGTTAGTCCCTGATGCTGGCAGAGCGAGCCACTGTGTACAACATGCTCCTAAACCTCATGGAGTCCAGAGAAGCAGGTGAGATGAGACCGACTGTATCAACTCTCTCCTCCTTGTCACATTGAGATGTCTGTTAAACAGTTTGAACTGTTCACCTGTTCGTTCCATTCACCAGAACTCAAAGGTTTGGGGGCAGACTTTGTGTTCGGTTTCGTCCAATCAATGGATGGCGAGAGAGACCCCAGGAATCTTGTATTGGCCTTTCAGATCGCCAACAACATCATCCATAGAGGCTACGATTTGGGTGAGCACACACACGCACACGCACACGCGCACACACACACGCACACACACCCCCTTGCCTTCCACAGTTGGACGTCATTACATAGTAATTCAGACGCTAATCCCCTCTGTCTTTATGTTTGCCGTCGGTAGGTAAATTCGCAGAGGAGCTCTTTGAGGTGACGTCCTGCTATTTCCCTGTCGACTTCAGCCCTGTGAGTCCCTGTTTGTTCAGCTGCCACACTCACACCGAAGAACAAGATGGAACCCAATAAACCTAGCAGACACTAATGTCATCCCAGACTTCCTGTGGCCTTGCCCGACCCCGACCGGCGGGGGGGGGGGGGGGAGGGGGGGGGGGAAACAATAACACAGGGGAGTGTCAATATGAGTCTGGGAGCAGACGGCTGGCCCACGTCACAGAGCCAACAGACCGGCATCATACTCCACCGTCCTAGTTCAGAGGGCTAATGGGATAAATCTGCACAGGAAATGTCGTCTGTTTGCTCGTGCGTTTGCTTTGTCTCTGCCGCCGTGACGGGGTCGCTGTGAGGGCGGTTGCAAAAACCAGACAAAAGCCGTAGTGGCTCATGACCGTGTTTATCTCAACAGGCAACTGGCATACGGTTCGAGTAGTTAATGGAGCCTGGTTGTTTGGTATCAGTTTGGTTATGCGTGCTGTCGCCATGCATGGTTGACTCCGCCGGCGGTGTGGGAATGTGTGTATGAATGGATGTAAGTCGCTTCGGATAAAAGTGTCTTGCTAAATGTAAATGTTACCAAGTTCGGCTTTAAGTCGGTGTAGAACATATAATAATGATATTATTTTGTTTTTAATGCTGAATAATAATGCAGATGTTAGTTAATGCAGATACAAAATGGTTATCTTGAAATGATGGCATATAGCTTAAGATGTTCTTTCTTTCTGTAGATGATGATGCTCCACAATTATGTGATGAAAATGATTTAGTTTGAAGTAGGGGAGCTTATCTTGGCAACTAGGCCCCTTGCCTTATTTCATCAGGATATATCTTTACGACTTCCCCCGCCCTCCATCTCAAGGAACCCGTATTGTTTCTTTTACGAAACTAACAAGTATTCTCTTTTCCATGTCTGTGACCCCTAGCCGCCTAATGACCCCCATGGCATCACTCAGGAAACACTGATCCTTTCTCTGAGGGCTGTGCTCGCTGGAACTCCCCGCTTTGCTGAGGTACTTCAAAACACTCCTTCTACTTCTAGTACCATACTTGTTATGCTACTTTTGGGATTTGTTTCTATAATTTCCGTCGCTATTCAAGATTCATGTTTTGTCGGTGCCTTTGTACGATAACATGGGATAACACCTTATTAATCCCCCAAAAAATTATTTCAGTTGTCACAAATGCAACAAGAAAAGTTCAAAGTAAGAGAAGGCGACATAAGAATACAAATATTTTTTTAATCTGCCATATTGAAATACATATTTCTATAGCTAGTTTGCAATAGATTTGGTCCGGCAGACATGAAAATGTTATTCAGCAAGACTTGTGCAATGTTGATATTGGAGTCATCCCGTGTTATGATCCTAAATAGCTTTACTAATTAAATTCTCTAACAAACGGCTGAACTGATTTAGAAATGTTTCTTTTGGAAATGGGAATACCTTTTGATAAGACCTACATTCCCCATCAGTATCACTTCAAACATTGAATGTTCATTTTGTTGCATCAAGTAGTTCAACTCCTTGTCTGTTTCTGACCTCTGGTAGTTCCTCCTGCCCCTCATCATCGAGAAGCTGGACTCAGATATTCAGAGTGCTAAGATTGATTCGCTTCAGACCCTGGTAAGTGAAGTCCTCTTAATTTCCATTTCACATCGCTATCTCATATGCACTCACATTACTTTATTATTCCCAAACGTTTGCTGGGTAGAAGGAATTTGAATCCTACATTAAATAGCAAATGTCTATCTATAGGTTGTCTCCCACAATGCATTCTAGGTTTGAGAACTAAAGATGGAATGTGAAACGCCTGTTGATTAGTAGACCAGCATCCCAAGGCTGCAGCTTCATTTTTAAGTGGTAGTTTAACGTTGTGGGCACGAAAAAAGTCATTAAATTGTGACAGAAATGAATGTGGAACAATGGCGTGGTCAGACAGTGTGGTTTCTTTTTCCCTTCCAGACCGCGTGCTTGTCTACATACGAACACAAGGACCTTGCAGAATTCCTCTCTGGGCTTTGGACCTCCATACGCAGAGAGGTACGTTTTAGAGTAGTCGATAATGGCATAGAGGTTTGTGCAAACCAACGACAAATACAAACACGCAAGCACAGGTGATTCAAGACTTTTTGATGCTTTGTTTGTCTTATATATTCGTACCGTCTGAAGTATCTCTTATTATATAGTCGTACACATGTCACTGTTTTATTTTTATTTTCTATCTCACTTAGTCCTGAAAGAGGCATCTGAACTATTCAGAACTAAGGCTATCTAACTAAAATAATCTGAAGATAACTAAACATATCCGAATCAAGGCTAGGTAACTAAGCTGATCTTAATCAAGGAGAGCTAACTGAGCTGATGCTCCTTTTCCTGGATGCTCTCAGGTCTTCCAAACGGCGAGTGAGCGCGTGGAAGGTGCTGGCTTGGCCGCCCTCACGGCTCTGACCTCCTGTCTTTCTCGCGCCATCCTCAGCTCCGACTCTGAAGACTCCCTCAACGCCTTCCTGGACGTGGTCCTCAAAGGTATGCTCTCCATTAAGAGCATGTTCAACTGTCAAGTCATGCGTCATCTTTCTACCTCTCTCCCTTTCTGCATCTGTTAATTTTAAACCCTTTTTATATGTGGTTGTTTTCCTTGTGAAGCCCTTTTGCTATTGCGGTTTTGCACCAAAATGAGAATCATGATTGGTTAACTCTTAATTGGTTCCTTTTTAATTGGCCAACTATGAGTTGTGCTCATAGTAGTACAAATGTTTTGTCCCTCTGTAATCCAATTCGCTACAGCCTGCCCTCCACTGTTAATCCCAACCAAATGGAGGATTTGTGTACGCTGTTCTCTGTGTCCTCAGACTGCCAGCATCACCTCTCTGAGCCAGACCTGAAGCTGGTGTGGCCCAGTGCCAAGCTCCTTCAGGCTGCCTGTAGCGCCTCCTACAGGGCAAGTCATATAGTGGCAGCCGTCGTCATACCTGGTCTCGTGGAGCAGTACAACAGCAGGACTCAGGTATGTCAGGAAAATGTGTGTGATTGTGGATGGATAGATCGATAGAGGAATTTTTCTCACTTCAATATCCATTTAGTGTGCCCACAGGCGTACTATCCTAGAGGTGTTGCAGGGATTCATCCACACGGTGAAAAACACCAGCCAGTCAGAAGACGACGGTGAGTCCACAACTATGCTCGTCTGAAACCGGCTCGAGGTCATACACATCTTACAGGAACAGACTAGGTGTCACAAACATTCCTAGACCGGCTTTTGTAGACGTATTTCTCATTAGTGCAATGCATTTTTCTAAGGCAAATATTTCCGACCTACTCAGACGAGATCAACGGCAAAACACAAAAGGGTTAGCCTTCACAACCCTTCATAACCAGAACTCAAGAGGCACTGCCTACCCCGCCATGCCTCAAGTTGGAGTCATGTTGCTCCCCTCACCCATCCCTTCCCACCACCCTCTCCCACAGGTCAGACTGTGCTGTTGGCCCAGCGGGACGCTCTGTGTGCTGTGGTGTTTTCTGCGCTGGCGGAGAACAACTCTGACCTCCAGGTCACGTCCATGCGGGTCCTCTCTGCTCTGGGACAGCAGAACGGTAGTTACACACTAAACACTGTATGCGTGCATCTACAGAATCAACAAATGCTACTATCTTCGAAAACAGGGTATGAACAAACAATGATTGTAACAATGGTTACTGCTACGCGCCACCCAGGTGGCTCCTCCAATCAGTTTGACTCGGGCCAGGCGTCAAAAAAAATCCTAAATCAGCCATCAACCCCACACACTCAACAATGATCTAGTGGATATATTGTTAAACTTCGAATGGTTGGCGTTTATTAAATCTTTAGATCTGTTGCTAGACATCAAAGCAGGGAGACGCAAGCACATCATTATTTGCGTTTAAATGTACCTTGCCATAATTGGGCCTCTGGGAAGTGACATCACTACATCAGCTTTGAAACAAGTTTTCTCCCATGAAGACCTTCTGACCTTCTTGTTCTCCCCTTCATGTGATGTGTCTCTCTACCGCTCCAAGGTCTGCTGTTGGAGAGTGACGTGGAGCGGGCGGTGGATCATCTGAACAGGCTCATCCTGGAGGAGGACGACAGCAAAGTCAGGTTAGATGAGGGGCAGTCCACTCACACATTCAGGCAGAACATATCCAAAATATAATTTCTCATGTGGATTTATACAGTTAAATTAATAGACAGGCAGGACACTTTAATAAGATAATGTAAGACAACTGCGGTTACAGTCATAGCATTCAGCTTTAGGGTGTGTATCCTTTTTTTGGCTTTCAGTTCTTCCTTTTACAGATGAACCGAGATTTGATATCAAATGACGCTTTAAACCACATCTTTTCCATGCCTGAGCGAGCTTCTATCTGTCTGTCCATCCAGTGTCTCCGTCATCGTATGTGCCGAATCTCTGTCCAGACTGCACCCAACAGTATTTATCACCAAAATGGTCCCAACACTCAAACAGCAGATCTTCTCTGGTAAGCTCTTGGTTCTGGCCTATAGTAGAGGTCCATCCAAATGGTAACCGCCAAGTTGTGCAAGGCAAATGGCAGGAACAGCGCCATCCCTGGTGGAACACGAGACATAGTCATCACTGTATCAGACTAAAGTAGAAGTGCTGAGTGTCATCCATAGTGACTTACAGTGAAATGAGATGCAGGTACCCAGATCACATTGATTAACAGCTGGATCCAAGATCACGTATTGTTAACTAGTATACATTTTCACATTAAATATCTTCCACTCTGTTGTGCCTCAGAGCCCATGGTCCAAGGCGACGGTTGCACGCCGTCAAATGAGAGCTCCCAGCATGCAGTGCGTCAGCGGTGTGTGTCCGCCCTGGCGGCCGTCTCCACCCAGCCAAGCGTTGTCCGGGAAAGTGCGCCTGTCCTCCTTGAGGTCCTCAAGTCAGCACACACAGGCAAGCTGTTAAGGCTCTCTCTCGCTCTCTCTCGCTCTCGATCAGCTGGTGTATAACAAGTACTTTGTGGCCTATATGATGTAAAATAATTTTTAGCATTTATCTATGCATAGTTTCAATGATAGTATGTCTAATATACTGTTGATAATGTCTACCCCAACTCTTCATAATGATATTCTGTCTATAGAATACAATTATTTAGATTAAAATAAAACATTGATCTCTGTTGTGACGCCCACATTTCCCATCCTGGATGAATAAATGAAGGGTCTGTCTAATGTCACTGCAGGCAGGGGGGGCTTCTCTGTGGACGAGGTGGTGGCCGTGTGCTTCAGCCTCCAGAGGATAGCCGACCAGGCGCTGGACTCTGAGGAGACTGGGCGCTTCTTTCATGACATCATCATCCCGCGACTACTGACTCTGGCTCTACAGGCAGCGCTTCAAGGCAAGCAAAAGGGATTTTTTGCCATGAAATTACAGAATATGACGCTATTTGGAATTGACTGTATTACAAACCTTTCATCTGCATCTCTCAACTGTTAAAACGCATTGCTGGTTTAAGGATTTAAACCAGCAACCCTCCTTTCACAAGCCATCAGCAATGATGAGATCCTTAATACAATTTTAAAAATAGATTTAAGACGGTGTTGTTTTTACACACATTTGATTGAAATTGGGTGTACGTTTTGACAGGTGAGGGGTCTCCTGGGAATCGTAGTCCCCTGGTGGAGGAGGCAGTCCTGTCTGCCATGGTGGGAGTCATCAGCAGCGCCTGTGCTAAACTACAACCTGAGTCAGTACTACCCTATACGCTCCTGGAACCTCAAATCAACCCAATAAGACATGTAAAAGAAATGGCAATAGTAAGCCGCTTTTGGTCAGACCTATTTGAGTCTATAGAGTAAACCTTATCAACCCACATTCTACCCATTCGTTTTCTGAAAAATACGAGAAAAATTTTTTGGAACAAAATGCAGTGAAAAATTTACCTAGCAAAGCACTGAAAGTATTAATTTGATGTAAACCCACAATAGCCTAAAAGTAAAAAGTTCAAAATTGTTTGGTCTTATTTTATACACTATATAAAAACCTATACACTTACGCATAGTCACATTATTATCGTAGATGTCAATAAATGATATGATCGACATATGTCGTCAATAACCTCACAGTAAGAACGGATATCATCTCATATCCGTTGCCCTCCCCCAGCCTCATTGTCAGTTGTCTCGTGAAGTCACACTGTGGTAGAGTTTGGTAAGGCTGATGTGGTTTCCTGTTTATCATCAGGCTGGCCGGGAAAATGGCTTCCAGGGCGGTATCTCTATTCCTGGAAGATGATGTCTCCTTCCTGTCTGACAACTCCCTCCCTCCACACATCCAGCTGCTTAAGGTCAGAACGATGCACGATGTCTGGGTCCACGTAGGTCGTTGATCCTGTCTTCAATGAGTGTACACTGTAGGTTGGTCGGTGTTACTTGTCGAAAACAAACCCTTTTTTTACAAAGTGACACTATCAAAAGTCGGTAGTTGGGAGGATGTTGTCCTTCATACACAGCCTAGCACCATTTGATTTGATTAATTTATTTCTTTGTATTGTTTAATGTAGAACTTTTGAGACGGAAATACATTTATTCCTAGTTCAATACTCTCAAACAGGGAAACTCTCGATTCTTTATTGAGTTAGCAATGCAAAGGAAAAAGAATCGTTCCTCAGATTCTCTTCAGGTATATCAATAATCCATTGTTGTCTCTGATGCGGCTTTCCGCTCTCTTCAGTTGTCATTAGCATCTTAACCTACTGGAGACCTTCACTCCTCTGTTTCTCTGCTGCTAACCCTAACAGCAGGGGGGGTCCTGGTGTTGCTCCCAGACGGTGTGTCTGCTCATGGCCTGCGTGTGTTCCCTGCCTCGCAGCGTAAGTCCACCTTAACACTTCACGATGCAAACTATGACTGCTTTCAAAATGGTGACCCACACAGTTCCATTGCAAGTATCCATGTAAACGTATCTCGAGAAGATTGTTTAACTCATGTTGTCTATCTACCAAGAACATGAAGATATTGCCGGTTCAAAACTATAAACGTAACGTACGTGTGTTCATGGTCCTTTGCACACCCGTTACGTTGCTGTTGTCTAATGCTTCCATCTTGAGCAGGTCACCATTGAAAACGGTTGTTCAATCCAAAAGAGACCAACGGGGTACAACAGAACCCTTCACCATTCGGGCTGCAGCTAACGACCGTATGGCTAACCCATCATCCAGGTGGAGGTGCCCCAGGTGGAGCGACTGATGGAGCAGCTGGAGGAGCTGAGCATCACCTGTGGCCACGTCCCGTCCTACACCTCCGCCGCCAAGTGCTACGCCGGCCTGGTCAACAAGAGGCCCGCGGGTCAGTTCAGTGGGCTCACACCGGCACACGAGGCCGGAGGAACACAACCGTACACAATGTCGGATTCGACCGTCTCTCAACAGTTAAACTCTCTACTGGTTTAGCCAGCTCTCATTATATATGCTTTAATGCTGTGTTTAGATGATGTCTGATAGTTTTCCGGTGGATTGTGTTTTTCAGGGGATTCTCTTAATGCCTTGATCCAGCGCAGCACCAAGAGAGTGTCCAGTGAGTTGGACTCCCCGGCTTCTCCTCACCGCACCCAGGCCTTCACCCTGCTGCTCTGGGTAAGACGTCCACCAGCTCCCCTCTTCAACCAACAACCACGTGTTGCTTCAATAGTAGGAAGGAAGGACGATTCCAGAGGCTCAATGGTCCATCGTCTTTGATCCGATCAGACCAGAGAAATCAAATGGGTCTGTGATTGTCCAGTAAATTGTCCTCTCTTTGTCTTCAGCTGGCCAAGGGCCTGCTGCTCAGATACCACCCTCTCTCTACGGCACTGACGGACAAGGTAAGACACAACAGACATGTACACACAGTGTTGTAGTAGTAGTAGTATTTATCCCAGATTTCGTCTATGATTATTAGAATCCTGTCTAATCTTAATAATTAAATAATAATTCAATTCTTTACATTCCCAAATCTAAACTTAAAATCCCAACACAACAAACTGATTGGTGTGCATTGCCCCCCCAAAAAATAATATCCCCCAAGAGACACACACATGTGGGCAGTCTTAAAGTGTGTGTGTGTGTGTGTGTGTGTGTGTGTGTGTGTGTGTGTGTGTGTGTGTGTGTGTGTGTGTGTGTGTGTGTGTGTGTGTGTGTGTGTGTGTGTGTGTGTGTGTGTGTGTGTGTGTGTGTGTGTGTGTGTGTGTGTGTGTGTGTGTGTGCGCGCGCGCAGCTCTTCGCCCTGCTGGGGGACCGGGAGCTGGGGCCCATGGTGGGCGACGGCTTCTCCCTGCTCATGAGCGACTCGGCCGACGTCCTGAACCGCGGTTGCCACGCCGACGTGCGCATCATGTACCGCCAGCGCTTCTTCACCGAGAACTCGGCCAAGCTGCTGCAGGGGTTCAACTCCGCCGCGCCAGGTACACGTGGTAGCACAAACTGCTTTAGCTTTGTACATTTGAGTTAGGGCTGAACGATTTGGGGAAATAATCTAATTGTGATCATTTCGACCGATAATGCGATTCAGATTTATCACGCGATTATTTAATTATTTAACACAACAATGGAAGCAATCAACATATAAACTGCTCTTCCCTTTAGGCCAGGCCTATATTTTGAGGTGAATTAAAAATTGATTATACCTTTTAATCGCAGCCTTTGATATTTGCAAATCGCGTTCTATTACAGCGCGATGTCGGTTTCATTTCGATTAATCGTTCAGCCCTAACTTGAATCTATGAAATGTAACCATCTGTTTTTCCTTCAATAGACACAAAGTCATCCTACTTGAAAGCCCTGTCCCACCTGGTCAGCAGCCTGCCCAAAGAGGTTCAGCTCACCGAGTTACCAGCGGTGAGTAGAACGCATGGGACCATGGAGGGACTTCAAGAAGGGGAGTCGGCTAGCGACGTCAGTACCAATGGCTTTTACTCGTTCTTAATCATAACCAGAGGACTGAAAAATAAGGAATGGATGTTTCTTAGTCTAATGATTCTGATCAATCTACAAAAGGACCTTGACCAGGCTAGGGAACTCTGCCTCAGCCTCATCGTAAGGCTTGACTATGGTCCTCACTATCTCTATCTCGCGCTGCTCTCTTTCTGCGTTATCCCTGACGTGGTTGGTTCATTCAACCTTGGTAGGATATGTGTGGTTCCCCGTTGGTTCCTGCAGAGGGCGCCGTTTCCCCTGATATTAAACGTAACCACGGTATCCTTCCAGCTCCTCTCCCTGCTGCTGGAGGCGTTGTCGTGTCCGGACCAGGGCGTCCAGCTGTCCACCCTGTCCTGCCTGGTGCCCGTCCTCACTGAGCCTCCCCCCGCCCTCATCCAGCAGCTGGAGGCCCTGGTCAGCCGGCTGCTGGCCCTCACCTGCAGCCCCACCATGGTCAGTACTGGGTGGTGCGTCAAGGACGAGGGCGCACTAGGTTCAAGAGGAGCTTTGAATTATCAGTGCCGAGTGTCCCCCACTCTTGCAAAAGTGATTGTCTGTCATTGTAATGAGTTCTTTATCTGCTTCCTCTCTCTCTCTTGATCCCTTCATCTTTTATCTCTTCCTCTATGCTTCTTTCCTGTATCTGTTTTGTGTGTTTTTTCTTTCTCCCAGACTGTAAGGATAGAGTCATTGCGGTGTCTCCATGCCATGTCGCGCTTCCCTGAGCACGAGGTAAATCAATCATTTATACTGACCCTGTTAGCCGTGAGTGTGGGTGTAGTCCAGGTGGTGACCCTAGGTCTGTGTGAGCGCTGTTTAACCATGTGGGTGTAGTCCAGGTGGTGACCCTAGGTCTGTGTGAGCGCTGTTTAACCATGTGGGTGTAGTCCAGGTGGTGACCCTAGGTCTGTGTGAGCGCTGTTTAACCATGTGGGTGTAGTCCAGGTGGTGACCCTAGGTCTGTGTGAGCGCTGTTTAACCATGTGGGTGTAGTCCAGGTGGTGACCCTAGGTCTGTGTGAGCGCTGTTTAACCATGTGGGTGTAGTCCAGGTGGTGACCCTAGGTCTGTGTGAGCGCTGTTTAACCATGTGGGTGTAGTCCAGGTGGTGACCCTAGGTCTGTGTGAGCCCTGTTTAACCATGTGGGTGTAGTCCAGGTGGTGACCCTAGGTCTGTGTGAGCCCTGTTTAACCATGTGGGTGTAGTCCAGGTGGTGACCCTAGGTCAGTGAGCCCTGTTTAACCATGTGGGTGGGTTCAAGGTAATGCTTTTAGCTCTGTGTAGTTGTGTGTTCCAGGTGATACCGTTTAAGCTCTGTTTTTAAGTGTGGTTGTGTTACAGGTGATACCGTTTAGCTCTGTTTTTAAGTGTGGTTGTGTTCCAGGTGATACAGTTTAGCTCTGTTTTAAGTGTGGTTGTGTTCCAGGTGAAACCTTTTAGCTGTTTTAAGTGTGGTTGTGTTCCAGGTGATACCTTTTAGCTCTGTTGTGGTTGTGTTCCAGGTGATACCGTTTAGCTCTGTTTTAAGTGTGGTTGTGTTCCAGGTGATACCTTTTAGCTCTGTTTTAAGTGTGGTTGTGTTCCAGGTGAAACCTTTTAGCTGTTTTAAGTGTGGTTGTGTTCCAGGTGATACCTTTTAGCTCTGTTGTGGTTGTGTTCCAGGTGATACCGTTTAGCTCTGTTTTAAGTGTGGTTGTGTTCCAGGTGATACCGTTTAGCTCTGTTTTAAGTGTGGTTGTGTTCCAGGTGATACCTTTTAGCTCTGTTTTAAGTGTGGTTGTGTTCCAGGTGATACCTTTTAGCTGTTATAAGTGTGGTTGTGTTCCAGGTGATCCCGCTGCGGGCCCGAGTTCTGCGGGCACTGGCCAAGCCTCTGGACGACAGAAAGAGGCTGGTGAGGAGCGTGGCTGTGCAGGCTCGAGCAGATTGGTGAGGCCAACGTCACAACTAAGGAATACACTTAAGGGTTACTTTAAGGGTGATTTTCAATCAGGTGCATTGGAAGTATTCAATACAGCTTTTATCTATGTGCTCATTAGGTTCCTCTTGGGAAGCCCAGGTGGGAGGTGATCTTCATGGTGAAAGGAAGTGGCGAGAGAACTTCACGATAAGAGTCCCAGAAACAAGACTGAATTCCATTCACCAAGGCCTTCAACTGGGAGAGCACACCCAAAAGTGATTTTCACTCAACGTTTTCAAATCTATAAATCTATCTCCGTAGGTTTTTAACTCCTTCTTTACTATTATTATTTGCCTTTGTTTATCAACGCACAATTGAGAAGATTGTGGCAATGTTCACGTTGTCATGATGCTCAAAATCGGAGGGAGATTTAAATGAAGATTATGAAATGTATTTGGCAGACATAGATTGAGTCCATCCCAAGTAGCCGTTATTACTTGGTTTACAATCGTTATGTGCCATTATGTAAGGGGAGTAGAGCAGCAAGATAAACTGAATGACATGCTGCTCCAGAAATATGCCCCTTTGCTCATGGGTAAAAACATAAGACTGATCAATGAATGGATACAAAATAGAATGTAAAGTAGTAGTAGTAGTAGTAGTAAATTAAATATGAAATAATACATTTGAACATGCGGTGTAGATCCACACATGGCAGAGTTTAAAGGTTCTGGTTTGAAGAGAAACCGCACACACTGGGCATGTATGTGTAGGTCGAATAACAGCCAAGCTTGAATAACTTGAACGTCTCAAAGGAGCACTTGAGGCAATGGCACAAAACAAGGCTCTTTAATATAACACGCATATTCTATCCCGCCAGACCCTCTGGTCTCAGTACACGTCTTAAAAACCGTTAATGATTCATATCACAAATGCCAAACCGTGAGCACTTCAGTCAATCGATTTGATTACAAAAACATCTTTAATGTATTATTTTTTTTCAAGCCAGCTGCAGTGCGTATATGTAAACCAAGTATTAACATTGAACAGATGCAAACAGGAAGTAGGATTCACCAGGGTTTGAAGAGATGAGGGTGAGGCAGCTCAATACAGTCAGCTAACTGTACCTCACACTGAATAACGCCATGGATGTATGGATGATATTTAAAATGTTTCATTAACATGTTATTAAACTTTTTTTTTTGCAATTGGTATAAAATGTTTTTCATTTTAATTCTACAAAGCTTAAATACACTTTAATCAATTGCACTCAAAAGTGAAGTTTTCCTTTATAAAAAAAAAAATAAATCAATTAATGGAGAGCACAGCTCTCAATGGTTGATAAAACCACTTTCACTATGGCAACCAAGGGGAATACTCGCCATGCTGATACGCAGTTACTCCATTTATCAAAGTCCCCTTCAAGGCTGGCCATTTTCACAAGGCAAAGACTCATATTCACATCTAACAGGAACTCTAAACTACACTGAAATGCATGTTTTACAACAATGGTCCTTGACTTGCATTGTAAAGCTCTAGCATTTGTTTTTAACAAATAGAATCACTCGGTAAGTATCATAGCATGGGTCACCGTTTGATCTTCAGAAAGGTCTTCCAGTTGACCTTTCTCTGAGCAGTCTCCACAGTTTTGCGGTAAGTCTTTTTGGCACCATGTAGATCCAAACCAGTGGTGGTCATGAACCCTAATGGCAGACGACCAATGTAACAATACAACTGCTTGCTTAGCAGGGCTGAGCCCAAATAAAAAAGTAAAATTTTATGTTAATGGAACAAATAATAAAGCTGGTGGACAAGCCAACTGGAAAGCACTGAAAGGTGCTCATTCCAGGTGTGAATGTAAAGAATAAATTACAATTTAAACCTGATCCTTTTTAAAGAAAATAAGCAAAAACCGACACAAATTTGACAAAACCATAAACGTCAAAATTCCAGCAGGAACCACCCGGGCGCACACCCCCAACATTCCTACTTGGTTTGCTCTGAGAAACGACCTCCTCAACTAAACCTTGGCTCCATCAACGTTTGGATCTCATTTAGACCGATGTAAAGGCGATAAGGAGGATGAAGAAGCCCTAACATGATGTACTGATGCCGCTTCAGAAGCAAAGGTGATCATCAGAATCCTTCTTCATCTGCAACTTGAGAGTCTGTTGCTGGTGTTGGACAGAAGCCAACTGAATAACATAAGTCAGAGAAAAGAAAACAAAGGAATGTATCTGGAAGTTCTCCTGTCCCCCATAAGTCAGTAAGATGATGGAGGTTCAGCTGGAGCCTGGACACGGCTAGATCTTGACGCAGAAACTATTGATCCATGAAGGGTCAGATAGCCATGGGGTCCTTCCTGGTGTACACGCAGTCCCATGTGATCCCGTCCCCAATGGGGGGGTGGCTGGAAGGCAAGAGCACCCGTGTCACCCAGTCACTAGAGAGGTGAGAAGACCTGTGTTAGGCCATTCATATTACATGTCATATGGTCGACGCTTTAACATCAAACCCCTTTCCCCAGCAGTGCTATGGCGATGCACTAGCATTTCACATTATATATACGTACTACTCTACTGTACTAACTTTAGACAAGGTTTTATAGCAATGGTCTTTCAGGGCACTGCTACTACTAAAATTTAAATAAATAAATCACTTTCCAAAACGGAAGTTGACATTAGAGAAGCTCACCTGGGCTTCTCCACGCTAAACATGATCTTCCAGTTGGTTAATGGGCCGTGGTGGTATGGGTTTCTGAAGACCTGCATTCAAAAAAGGAGACAATAAATCAGCCAAGATACCACAAAATGGATGTTTTCTGGATGTCAGCATCATGATGGAGATATAGATATTAGATATCTATCCATCTATCTATGATAATGATAGCGGGGCGTAGACACAGAAAGATAGAGATAGTAAGAGCCCTAGCGAGATAGAGTTACAGCTATAGAGATTGCTGGTAGATTAGAGGTAGAGAAAGCCAAATAGGCGATCACCCAAGTGGACGAGAAGTTTAGAGTACATTTAGTGACTCTCCCTGAGCAACGGGTAGGCCTCAGAGAAACACAGCGGCCACTGTATAATCCCGCCTAGGGGACTCCACACGCGTGCTGAAACCAGCAGTTCACTTCAACACACATGGCCAGGGACCAGGACGTCACCTTGCCCAGCTCCCTGAGCCGCCGGATCTCCTTGCGGTTGATGTGGCGCTCCACGCTGGTCTCCCCTCTGCTGATGAGGATGCTGTGCCAGAGGGTCAGTGCCCCCAGCGCCACCGCCACCGAGCTGGGAGGAGGAGACGTTACACCCCGACCCCACTTCACCACTACAACTGAGACTGCTGTCTACCACTCTGATCCATAGAGACTAGCGCCGCGACCAACGATGGTTTTCATAGTGGAGGATTTTCCTCCGAATTGAATAATCATGTAGTCTATGTAATGATATAAGTAATAGCGGATGCCAAACACAAGGTCCCTGGCTAGTTTGCTTGCTTCATCGGACAAGCACCCGAGAAAAACGTAACTACTATATCAAGTATAAATTGTGTTTCGGTCGTGGGAGGGACCAGAGATCACCGGATGGTTGATATTCAATATTGGGGGCTCGAACCGAGTACCTTTGGCTAAGAGTCAGCAGCCTATCTGCTAAACTATCAAATTAAATGTAGCAAATTACTCATTACCTCACATTGCTATAGTTTATATCCGCTGGTTAAACGGTGTAATTCTGGACAGGGTAAGATGTTAAAGACAAAGTGTGAAGAGTGGAGACGGTTCCTGACCTGGTGAGCACCCAGAGGAACACGATAGCCTTGTGAGCGGTGGTTTCTCTGAAGGTGAAGGACGGAGGAGAGGGCTTGAATAATTCCTACAAAAAAAAAAGTTAAAAGGGGTAAGCAAATTTCAACAGGGTTAATCATCTGTGTACTTACATCCACATTTAGTATGATAGATTGTTTATTCCCAGTGCGTTACAAGACATTGTGTGGAAAGTCCCAACCACAACCATTTAACTCAACTCAATAAACAGGTCAGCCTAACAATGGTTTAGGCCCCACATCCAAATGATGGAACACAACTACTAATATGGGCAGAAAACACGATGGTAGCACCAGTGGAATCTCCAAACAGCCCATTAAATGTGTACTCCAGTTTATGTGTTCACCATCTGGCCGTCAATCAATGTTTAGATGAACCCACTCTCCTGAACACGAGACCAGCCAACAGATACTAGCGGCAGTCTCCCGTTTCACTTGCTGCCTTTGGCCATCCGAGCTTGTGCCGTTGATCTCCCTTTTTAATCGCTCTACACATCTCCCCGACTCTCCCCCTCGCGCTGTACCCCTCTCCACCCCTTGAAGGTACAACCTAATATAGAGGAGGCACACCGCTAATGAGCCTTAACAAACCGCCCGCCTCCCGCCACCACACTCTGAATCAACATGTTCTGTGTTGTCTGGAATGCAGAGATATTCAGCACCTTCCGTCAGCGCATCGTATTCCCGGTTTTCCATTCTGTATTGTCGCTGTTGTTTGTGTGTGTGTGTGTCTGACGGTGTGTCCATGAAAAAGGAATTTAAAACTGGCCCCTTAAACCTAGCCCTGAAATAAAATCCATCTGAAGAAAGGAGGAAAATGTAGTTACCCTGGCTTAAATGAAGAAGTAACTTCAGGTTTAGTTAACCTATTCCTTGATTACCATTATCCTTTAACCCTATTGTTTGATAGTATTTCATGGTAAACAAAGATACCAGCTGTCCTTGCCAAGGTCATTTGAATATTAAATTAATTTGTTTTTACTTTAATAATTTATGTAAATCATTTCGACTGTAAAAACAATGGTAAAAGGCTAAACTAAAGTACAAAATGCATCACTTATTTTTTACTCACATTTTGTGATCAAGTCACTAAAACTAGTCTTATAACAATGCACTGTTGATAAGCCTCGACAAGCCATTCCAAAGTCTACCGTCTACTGAGATCAGCATGTGTGGGCATGTCGTTCCAGATACATGATTGCTAGATGGATCAGGCTACCACCCTGAGAGACGGGGAGGGAGTGAGGGACTCACCTCTATAGCGTTGTAGGCCTCCGTGAACATGTGCCTGGAGCTGACGCTGCAGTAGATGCAGGCCAGCATCATGTAGAGGCAGAAGGAGTAGAAGTAGCGGTGGTTGAGATGCCCAACACAGTTGTTCAGCCACGCTGTGGACACGGAGGGGTTAAGGAAAAACACCTAATCCACCAGGAGAAGGAAGCCGATTCGGAGAACTAATTGTTGTTGCCGAATCTCGAGGAAACCATAAGTCATGGAGGATCGGTGAAAACGTGTAACCAACTTAATATGAGGGCCGATAGTCACAAGGATACGACAGTGGTGGTCCATTTTCAGAATACACCTGTGATAAAAAACAATAAATGCTTTAGTTAATTAAGAAACAAACATAAAAAGCACCATACTTTTGTTCTGATACCTATAGGTTCTACAGTATTGTCAGTTGTTTATGACCAAGTCGTACATCACTTTTTCTAACGCTCCCAATTTTTGTGATCGCCCAATAAAAATAAAAAAGGGGTCTGCTAAATGTAAATGTTATTAACATGATTATCCCACTTCATATACAAATTTGCTGAAAGAAATGACAGTTGAGTTGACTCTCCGTCACTCAACCAAGAAGGCCTGATGCCAGACAGAAGTAGTGCATCCCAGAGCCAAACTGTGTTCATGGCTGTTTGAGGTGGTCTTACGTGTTGCAGATGCTGCAGTGATGGGTCCTGGCTGGCTTTGGAACGATACACTTCTTACAGATGGACACCGCCGGGACGTCGCTTTTGTCCTGATGCCAAGAGAAGAAGACAAAGGGTGAGGATGTCTCGGTGTGATGTGGGGGGGGGGGAAGGAGTTACAAGCCTCCGAGACATCTCATTAATCACGCTGTCCTGTCAAGCAGTCAATCAGTAACCAACACATCCAGTGTGAGTTTCAACAACATTCATAGCTACACATGTGATGGTTTAATTTTTAATAAACAAGATACATACACTTCCGAACTACATGACTCATTGTTCATCATGATCAATTGTTAGGTTTCCAGTCTTATTTCACAGCCATATTGTATGGCGTCAAGCCACCTTTAACGATGAGAACATTTTAACTTCCTTGGATCACCTTTGGTGGCCGTCCCGGATGGGTCGTGGTGGCCTTGTAGTAGTGAAACACCACCATTACCAGCAGCCAGTGGCCGCAGAAGAGGTGCCAGACTATCCAGGGGGCCGGGTAGGTGCTGAGGATGACGGGCAGCACGCACGTGTAGACGATGATCACCACCGAGGAGATCAGCAGGACCACCAGACTGACAAACGCCTGAGAGGAGAAGAGAGGGGGAGGGGAGAAGAGGACAGGAGGAGGGGATGACAGGAGAGGAGCGGAGATGAGATGAGATGACAGTAGGGCAGAGGAGAGCAGAGGAGATGAAAGAAGAGCAGAGGAGAGCAGAGGAGATGAAAGAAGAGCAGAGGAGATGAAAGAAGAGCAGAGGAGATGACGGAAGAGGAGAGGAGAGGAGAGCAGAGGAGATGAGGAGAGGAGAGGAGATGAGAGGAGAGCAGAGGAGATGAGAGGAGAGCAGAGGAGAGCAGAGGAGCAGTGAGGGGAGTTGTGTTGAAGTGAGGTGTGGACAGTTCATGCAGGGGTGGTGGGGGTAGAGAGAAGAAGAAAGAAAGCGGAAAATCAAATCAACAACAAATTCAGTCTCATAGCAGCAAAGTCAAACAAAGCATAGCCCCTTCACACATGACTTGAAATGAATAAACAAACAACATCATGGAACTCACCACTCCAAACCAGCGGGTGACATTGTCAACGATCCAGTAGATGGGCTCGAAGGCACAGTCCAGCAGCGTGTCCGAGTTGGTGAGGCTGTTGTAGTACAGGGAGCGGAGCAGCAGCTTGGCGTAGCTGCACAGCTCCCCCGCCCCGCCGCCCCAGCCCTGCTTGTGGCCGCGGCGCCACGCACGGCACCGGCGTAGCACCAGCCGCATGGCGCGGGAAAGCTTCCACGTCCAGCGGCCGCCGCTCAGACGCATGCCGCCGCCACCTCCTCCTCCTCCTCCTCCTCCTCCTCGACCGCTCCCACCTCCACCTGCCCTGCAGCCACCGACCTCTACGCACACACACACGCACAGCACCAGGGACCAGCAGTTACACAGGCAGGCCACGTAGAACAGCAGCTCCTCGTAGCGTAGCCTGATGGCCGGGGACGTCGACATTGTGGTTCTGGTTGTTCTTGTGGGGCTCGGGGAAAGTTTGGTTGCCTCACGTGTCGTTGTTAAAGTTGGTTCAAACTCCAAAAGAAAAACATAAAGGAGGGTTCCCAAAACCAGTGGAAGCACCCAATTGATCCAGAACCGAATCGAAGGGATTGACTCTGACCCTCTCTGGCCAGCAATCCGACAACACTGACAAAAACAAAACAGTGCAATCCAACCCGCACTCCATTGGACAGATGTCCGTCGTCGTCCACATGCCAAAGGCTATCGGATGGTAATGACCTGATACCTGGCTTAGAATAAAGACATTTTCTAAGAACCTGACGGTGGTTGAGGCAGAAGTGGGTAACCTTATATATAAGGGCACACGCAGGAGGGGTGAGTTTCCTGACGAGGGAATGGGGTTGGTTATATGATCCGGGGGCCGGTAGTTCGTGAAAGTGAGCGTATTGGTTACACAGGGTAAAAGGCATGGCTGGTATCGTGATCAACAGCAGCATTGGTGGTTCACTAAGATGTGTGACCCTTAAATAAAACAACAGAAGGGGTGGAGGTTCCGATGGGTCTGTTTTGTTGTGAAAACCCAATTTCAAGTAAATGGGTTGGGTTGTTGATACTTCTGATCCACATTTCTATGATGAATTGATATAAAAAAAAATTGACATTACATATTCCAGCTTATTTTATTGGGGGGGGATCTTTAGACTTCCAGACTTAATGTTATGGAAGATGGAAGGCATCTTTGACAAAGTTGCATAGATAAACCCTCGATGCACCTTAATGGCATGTATCTTATAGCTTCGGGTTCCATTATCTCTGTCTTGACCACATGATTAACGTTTGCAAAAACGAGTTGCCTCCGGACCTGCATTAATACAGGTCTTTATACCCAAACAAGTGTCACATAACACTGTAGTGGTACTGAACGGCATTGCAAACTATGGAAACAAAATTGCCAGGCGTAAAGGTTAAATCTGGTTTAGGCAGATTGAGATCACTGTGTCAATGTAATAGGCTTTAATCTGTCCTCCTACACAAGCCATCCATGTCACCTGTGTTAACGGGGAATGAAACACGTTAAACATGATAGTTACATGATGTAACTGTAGGTGGCAGGGGCTCAATATGATGATCGTCGCACAATAGTGCTTGACTTTATTGTAATAACCTATTGGGGCGTGTGCAAGGGTCTTGGTGAACAAGCCTCATCTTGAATACAAATCTTTTCACTTTTTAGTATGATGTGCTTCTCGTTATAGTTCCTAGTCCTATCTAAATCAGCTTCTCAGTGCTATGCCAGCTGACTTGAAACAGGGAGGTCTGCGTGTGTGATAATCTACAGTTTAGCCATTACCATTGAACAGACAACATCAACATGGTATATTAAATACATGCGAAAGAAACAATCTGCTCGATTCAAACCCTTCACTTACCCTTTCAAGTGAAACGATTGAACCGGTTCACTAGCACATGATCAACTGGCTTCTGCAGCCTCCATTGGAGATGATGGTATCAATATTCATAGTGGTTCTTCCCTGTTCCGCGTGACACGCTCGTCGTTGAATCATGGGAAATTGTGTTTTTTTATCGTACGAAAACTCGAATAAACATATCCGTTTGGGTCGCACGCATCATACTGCCATTTACTATCTCTCATCCAACAATTTAGATGTTGATAAAAGTATTGCACTCTAATGCGACATGTGTCAGTTTATAAAAAACGATACAGGGAGTGGTTGTGTATAACCAGGAAGTAATCAGATGTCATATGACTGCAGAAACATGGCTGCGGTGCAGTGGTAAGATGCTTTTTTCTGAAGGAAAGTGTTTCTATCATCGCCGATATTTGATTGGCCGAATGTATTATGTAATATTTGTATTTACAGTTGTAATTTTGGTATGCTCGTTTCACTTAAAATGTATTTTTATTTGATGTTTGTCAACATTACACACAGTAGCCTACCAGGCATAGGCAATATCATTTCAAGTAACAGTGTTCGCGAATCGTTCGTTAAGTTTGATCGAGTGGGAACTTTTAAGACACAGACGATGCATTGTTGTAGATAAATTGCACATTCAAAGCTTAAATACGTGTGTGTGTGTGTGTGTGTGTGTGTGTGTGTGTGTGTGTGTGTGTGTGTGTGTGTGTGTGTGTGTGTGTGTGTGTGTGTGTGTGTGTGTGTGTGTGTGTGTGTGTGTGTGTGTGTGTGTAAAATAATGGTGGTATGATGATCCAAAAAGTGAGCTGTCATTTTAAATCCATCATTTCTGGAGACATTAAGGATCATGCACTGCAAACCCATTGAAGTGCATGCATTAGGCTTTTGACGCTATTGGCAGATTAACGTAAACTAACGAAAACGCAATATTAAGATAGTCAACACATTGTTTATCATCTCTGACTGTCATCGATGTTTAAAGGCATTCTCGGGAGCGCCGCTACCAGGCGGAGCTCCAGTCCTCTCGTCTGGAATGCGTGCCGGTGGAGTTTGGAGACTACCATCCTCTAAAGGCAATCACTGTACGTAAAGCATTACTTAAACGAGACCTTGATCGGCAGCAAGTTCAAGTCGTATCCATAAGCTATCATGTCATATGTCTTCCTTCCTCTCTCTTAGCTAATCATTGAAACTTTTATTTTTGACCTTTCCTCATCGATGTAGAAAACCCTTTGATTGTAAATAAAAAAGGTTTTACTTTTTCTTGTGTGAATTCTATGTAAATGAATGTTATAACTTATAACTTTTGCACAAAACAAACCTAATTTTTCCGCTAAAAATGTGTAGAATATAAAGATCTGACTGAATACATTAACATAGCCTCGATAACAGTACATAAATTAACATAACATAGCATACTGTAAAGTATCATGCATGACATAACAGAGATGGTCACAAGGTAGCACCATAGTAGGGTTAACACCAAAATCTATATTAACATTTACCAGGAATAATACACACCAGCTGTTCATTGCATTGCACATTACCAGCGTTGCTTCTTACATTACCATGACAACGCTTTTCCTCTCCATCAAGGTGACGGATGCCAAATCACGCCGGGGGGCTCGTAAAGGCAGCACGTCCTCCTCTTCCTCCTCCTCTTCCTCAGTGGCCCTGGACCCTCTGAGCTCCATGTTGGACGGGACCGACCCCCTGTCCATGTTCGCTGCTGCCTCCGCCGTTGAGGTCCCAAGCCTCCCACACAGCAGCTCAGCAGGGGTAGGGAGATACACACATGCCAACACACGGCCGCACACACATGCACACACAGACACATACGTGCATGCCACAAACTCCACAAACTCTCTCTCTCTCTCTCTCACTCTCACTGACTGACTGACTGACTGACTGACTGACTGACTCACAGAGATACACATTAACAATTATAATGCAAATACACACAAGAGGGAAAATGTTTTGCAAAACCTCAGCCAACGTGTCATTGTCTCCAGGATTTGGGGAGGAAGAAAAGAGAGGAGGAGGTGGTGGGAACTGACTTTGAACCCTGGTCAGCTAAACGAGGAGAAATCCTGGCCAGGTTCACTACAACAGAGAAGCTCTCCATCGTGAGTATTTACCATTCAAGTGCTAAAATCTTGCAGTGAGTTTGAAGAAACCCATTTTATTTGTTTTATGAATTTAATACTCTTTTTTTCTTCTTTTTAGAATCTTTTCATGGGAACGGATAAAGGTATTTTTTTTATGAAAAAGAAATATATAAATATATAATACACTTAAAATCAAGCATAGACATGTAAATACAATATATTGTATATCAGCTCCAATACAATGAAACTTAATCAGCAGAAAGATCTGAATATCATGATGAAGCACCAGTTGATTGGGATTCCAATGTGTCGGCTACTTCACCTGTTCAATGGCGTGTTGTCGTCTTCTCTCCAGCTAAGGCGCCCAGCCCTGGCTCCTCAGCCGTCTCAGAAAAGGTCCGGACCCGGCTGGAGGAGCTAGACGACCAGGAGGAGGTACAGGAACCTACCTCTGGCTTCAGCCTAGAGGGTTCACCCCCTGCCAGCTCAGAATCATGTAGCTGTCTTAAAGGGTGTTGTGGGGTGTGTGTGTGTGTGTGTGTGTGTGTGTGTGTGTGTGTGTGTGTGTGTGTCCTGATGTGTGCGTGTCCTAATGTGTGTGTGTGTCCCCAGGGTTCCCAGAGGGAGCTGCTGAACCTGTCCCAGCAGGAGTACGCCAACAGAATTGAAGAGCTAAACCAGTCCCTGAAGGAGGCCTGGGCCACAGACCAGAAGGTCAAAGCCCTCAAGATCGTCATCCAGGTAGAACCACCACTCTCACCAACACATTAAGGTCCACACCAGCACGACCGCTTGGGTGTCACTCACGGAGGTAAAGTGCTTTGGGTGCCTTGAAATAATGCCCTACAATTTTTTTATTAATTGATTTAGTTTTATTTAGAATATCCTGGACAATTTCAACTATTAAAGCCCCTTCCCCAGACAAGGCCACCCTCTCAACTCATCATTTTTATAATTTTATGGATTCCAAAACTCCTGTTGTGTGTATGTATAATCAACCTGTCTACAATGAATTTGTACTGTGGGATACTTTTACCTTGCTTGCAGTGCTCCAAACTCCTGTCCGACACGTCCGTGATCCAGTTCTACCCCAGCAAGTTTGTTCTGATCACAGACATCCTCGACACCTTTGGTTCGTAAACAAAGAAGTCTTGATTTCCTTCCACACACATGAAGCCACTGTTTAAATGAACACCTGATATACCCACCTTGTACATTGTGGTGACTGGCTGTGACCTTTCTGCTTCCAGGTCGTCTAGTGTACGACAGAATCTCCAGCATGTGCTCTGCAGACTCACAAACCTTACCAGGTAAAGTGTGTGTGTACGTACGTGTGTGTGTGTGTGTGTGTGTTGTTTTTTGTGTAGTCAGCTTAAATTTTGAATGATGGATAAGTCACATGAGCAGAATACAGGATGCCATTTTTAATGCTGGATCTGTCTCTGTGTTCATTTTGAATGATTCATAGAGTTTATTTGTCATGTATGAGCAGTGGATTGTTGGTTTGGCAAACCCACCATCACTGGTGCTAAGACAAATGCTAGATGCTAGTATGTACAGTGGAAGCTTAAAATATATATCCATATAGACTTGTACATTTCTTTGCACGTTTTTAGTTGTTGAATATTGTGATTTTTATTCAGACTCGTTCACTGCGGCTGATGTCAACGACACCGCGAAGGAGACCTGCCTTAACTGGTTCTTCAAGATCGCCTCTATCAGAGAGCTCATCCCCAGATTGTATCCTTCACACACTGTTACTACCTAGTCCCGTAACCCACCCTGTGTTCCAGACACAGAGAAACAGACAGACAGACAGACAGACACCAACAGACAGACATGCATTTGATTTGTATATGTTTGACCCGTTGACCTTCGCCATGACAGATACGTTGAGGCCGCCATCTTGAAGTGCAACCGCTTCTTGAATAAAACGTAAGTCAATCATTATCGCGGGTTCATCACTCTCCCTGTCAACCTTTAAGAATGGATGATGTCATAGCCTCCTACTCTCTGTCTGTCTCCTCCCAGCGGCATACAGGAGACCCTGCCCCGGCTGACCGCCATGATCAGGGGGATAGGAGACCCCCTGGTGGCTGTCTATGCCAGAGCCTACCTCTGCAGGGTGAGCCCCCCGTTCAGTCTTCTGGATCTGGAATGTGTTCCGTGTTAAAAGGATTGAAATGCTCTTACTAGCCTTTATCACAGAGCTGTAGGGGCGAACACAGGTGTGCCTCATGACGATAATTATGGGCACTGGCACGGCTTCAAACCCCTAATTAGCTTAATGAGCTACAGCGGTTCTCCTTACTAGCTGTCCACCGCTGGCATATCCCACGCCGATCTCATCCTCTGATCTGCACGGCTATGTTGCTGATGAAGTAGGAAGGAGAGCGTGAGGGTCTTTGCTGGCGTCGTCTCCCAACGTATCCATAACCATGGGCATGCCCTGCATCCAATGCCCAGACTGCTCTACTATTTAGCATGCTAGAAAAAGATTGAATCCTAGGCAGGCACGGTACAAATCAATCAAACCCCATACGAAAGCACCCTTAACTTCACCCTGGCACCCCGCAAAACATGTGCTTAGAATGTCCTCCATTCCTCCATCCATCGATTTATTCACCCGTCCATCCGTCCATCCAGGTGGGCATGGAGGTGGCCCCCCAGCTGAAGGACAGCCTGAACCGCAACTTCTTCGACCTGCTCAGCACCTTCCGGCAGATCCACGGCGACAGCGTGCAGAACCAGCTGGTGCTGCAGCACGTGGAGATCCCACAGTACCTCACCCTGTACTCGCCCGCCATCCACTGGATCCTGCAGTGTGTGGCCTACCGGGCCCCCGACGTACGTAGCGCCCACCAAGGGGGGGGGGGGGGAGTGAGGAGCGAGGCAGCCGGGGCCATTACGATTCTGGAACACTAAAGCAGAGTGTCTCTATAACCTCGATCTCACTGTCCCACAGTCGTCCCTGGTTATTGTTGGGTACCGTCATTATTGAGTCATGCGTCATGCAGTCTTTGTGCAGACGCTTTAGTCCAGATCGACAGCGGGCATTGGGGTTCGAACCAATAACTAACTGGCGTTGAAACACTTTAACCAGGGTCTGACTACCCACGTTCGCAACTACAGCTACAAACTCCTCCATATTCTACACGGTTGCTATGATTCCCTACAAGAAAAAGCAACTCCCAGCACAACTTACGCTGAGAATGGTGAAGGAGAACCTGACTTTAAGCGTGGGCTTCTTTCTGTTCCAGCCTCTTCTGACCGAGATGATGGAGAGATGCAAGAAGCTGGGTAACAAGTGAGTTTCACGAATCAGCGCAGATAACAGATAATCAAGCACTTGATGACGCAGTTGCCTAGATCATCATATTTATTTAAATATGCAGTTTCCCTTTCAGTTTAAGTTCGGATTTGGATTGATGATCGTTGTAAACAGCTAGTAGCATTGTGCTGGATTTGATAACACTGTATTGAAAGTAAAAACTTCCTCTTATATCCCCTCTCTCCAAAGTGCCCTGCTGTTGAATTCCGTCATGTGGGCGTTCAGGGCCGAGTTCGTGGCCACCAGGGCGACAGACTTCATCGGCATGATCAAAGACTGCGATGAGGCCGGCTTTCCAAAGGTCAGGGGCGAAATCTGTAGCGTATCCAATGATTGTGTATAAAAAAAACTTGTCATACCTTAGTGGTGGTGCAACCCTCTGGAGGACACAAAGCATTGTGTGAACGTCCGAGTGTGTGACAGTTCTTCTTGTTGCTCAGCATCTGTTGTTCGGCTCGCTGGGCCGCAGCCTGGCCTGTGCGGATCCCCCGGAGGCAGAGAGGCTGACCATCCTCAACGAGGCCTGGAAGGTCATCACCAAGATACGCGGTCCGCAGGTGAGACGCACCTGGTGTGTGTGTGTGTGTGTGTGTGTGTGTGTGTGTGTGTGTGTGTGTGTGTGTGTGTGTGTGTGTGTGTGTGTGTGTGTGTGTGTGTGTGTGTGTGTGTGTGTGTGTGTGTGTGTGTGTGTGTGTGTCCTATTTGACGAGCTCTCTCTCTGGTTTCAGGACTACATCCACTGTGCGGAGATCTGGGTGGAGTTCACCTGTCGCCATTTCACAGTGAGTCCCACACAGGGAGGTTCTTAACTCCAAGCACTAGTCCTAGTTAAACCTCGACTATGGACGATCGTTGACATCGTCCCTTCTAAACTCTCCCTCCTTTTCATCCCTCTTCCTGACTCTCGTTCACGTGCGCTCCCTCAGAAACGGGAGGTCAACACCGTTCTGGCCGACATCATCAAGCACCTGACCCCCGACCGGGCATTCGAGGACGCTTACCCTCTGGTACGGACCGAGCAGCCGGCCAATCAAACGCTTCGGTTACAAAAAAGGAATCAACATCATGATGTTGTGTGTTGATGCATGACTCTGTGTCTTCTGCTGGTGTCATAGCTGCAGTCTGTGATCCAGAAGATTCTCACCTACTTCCACGACTTTTCCGTCCTATTCTCCATGGTGAGTGATTGATTTTTTCATATATGTATGTATTTCATGTAAAATATCATAATGGACATTTGCATGCTGATTCATGACTATTTGAATCAATGACTAATTACTTTAAGCCAAGCACGAGCAAGTCCATCCAAACATCTGGTGCCTGAATACATTTACAGCGTTGTTGTTTTTTTTAAATATTGAAAATGTCCCTTCCTGATCATTTCACTTCCTGTCCCCAGGAGCGCTTCCTGCCGTTTCTGGACATGTTCCAGAAGGACGGCGTGAGGGTGGCGGTGTGCAGAGCCATCATGGAGGTCTTCATCAAGTAGGCTCACTGCCATTTTTCAAGCTCTATTTCCAAAAAAAGAATGGAGGCGTTTTCAAACTGAGGGAAAACGTTGTCGACATTCTTAAGCGTTTTGGTTGCAGTGTGAGGTGTGACCTGTAATGCAGGAGGTTCACAGGTTCATGGGTATGGGTCTGTCCTAACACCCAGACATCAGCTGGAGCCCACCAGGGACCCTGTGATCCTCAACGCACTGCTGCACGTCTGCAAGGCCATGCACGACTCCGTCAAGTAAGCTACAGTGTGTGTGGAAGGGTTGGTTTATGTTTGATCATTGATGTTATAAAAAATAAACAGAATGTTTTGGGGATTTGGCTGAGAACCAATAAATATTCACATTAGCATCTCTCAAAAAATGTAGTTGACTACCAGCCATGAGGGAATGTATAACTAATTGGGTAATCACACATTTTCTAAGAATAATATTCTGTGTTCCCACAGTGCCATGACCCTGGAGGATGAGAAAAGATCTTTGTCTTTGTTGATCAGCGGCTTCATTCGCATGGTGAGGGCAGAATAATAACACTACTATACCCTTCTGTAGTGCTGTACTCAACAGTGCTGCCATACCCAGTGGACCTCTGGGACATGGGACTAGAGCCGATAACCTCTGACCTATGTTGGGAGATCTGCTGAATCTTTCCATTGAACCATTAGTTTGCTGTCATTTTTTACTACGTAATTATCTAAGACCAAAATAATGTTCTCATTGAAAATCCAAAATAGCCTTGAGTCTTAATGCGTAAAATACAGCTCCAATACATTCTCATTCCGTTTGCTTTGCAGTGATACAATACCATTCTGTTTGGGTCTACAAATATGAACAGAAATCTGCGCTCCATGTGCCTCACGTGCACCTCTCCGATCGGTCTTTCAGTGGTTTTCTTTAGCTGACTTTGTCCCTGTGTGTGTCCGGTCTGTCCGTCCAGGTTTGGTTTGGCCGTGACTTTGAGCAGCAGCTGAGCTTCTGTGTGGAGGCCAGAGCCACCTTCTGTAACCTGGAGCCGCTGCTGGTGCAGCTCATCCACGTGAGTCCCTCTGCACTGAGGCTGGTGTGTTTGTGTGTCTGTCTCTGTGCTTGATGTGAACTGTGTGTGTGTGTGTGTGTGTGTGTGTGTGTGTGTGTGTGTGTGTGCGTGTGCGCGTGCGTGCGTGCGTGCGTGCGACAGACGGTGAATCAGCTGGCCATGGAGACCAGGCGGATGATGAGGGGTAATCACTCCCGCAAAACTGCCGCCTTCGTCAGGGTGAGTCAACACAAGCACACACTAATGCCCTCACAAGTATATATAAATGTCCACACAAGTATATATATAAATGAATGTCGTCCAAAGAATATACAAAAGACCTAACGAGTATATATAAATGTCCTCACATGTGTATGTATAAATGTCCTCACAAGTATACATGAAGGTCCTCACGAGTATAGTGAAATGTGTATGTGTGTTGTGTACCCCTCCAGGCGTGTGCTGCCTACAGCTTCATCACCATTCCATCTCTGAGCAGCATCTTCTGCCGCCTCAGCCTCTACCTGCTCTCTGGACAGGTGGCGTTGGCCAACCAGTGTCTATCCCAGGGTGAGAGCTCATTGGCAAACACGTTTCTTAACTTAAGCTTTATTCTCCCACATTAATCGGCTTAAAATTGATTTTATGTTTACAGTAAATAAGTAGAAATTATAAAAAATGATATATGACATTATATAAAGGTTTGGCTGATAAATGGAGGTCATCTTAACACATGTTCCCCCTCCTCCCCCCTCCTCCCCTTGGCTCCTTGACCTCATGGTCCTCTCTGTGTTCAGCGGACGCCTTCTTCAAGGCGGCGGTCAGCCTGCTGCCGGAGGTTCCTCGCACCATCAGCGTGGAGGGCAAGAGTCGCTCCTCCGAGAGCCTCCTGCTCGACTTCATCAACAACTTCTTCGCCATGCTGCTGGTTGTCCCGGTAAGTGTGTGTGTGTGTGTGTGTGTGTGTGTGTGTGTGTGTGTGTTCTACTTATGGCAACCGAGTGTCCCCAGTAAGTAGAAGATACTTAAGAAAGAGGTTTTCATGTTCCCATCCTAATGAGGGCCTCTGTGTACCTCTTATGGGGACCGGATGTCCTCAGTAAGTGAAACAAGATACTGTAGAAAGACGCTGTCCCATGTTTAGCATTACAAAGTGTGTGTGCTTCTCGTGCTTCCTTCCTAACGAGGGTCTGTGTGTGTGTCTCTAGGACCACCCCGAGCATGGCGTGCTCTACCTGGTGCGAGGGGTCCTCAACATGGTGCAGGACTACACCTGGGAGGACAACGGGGACGCCAAGGTCAAGGTTTACATCAGCGCACTGCCCCTGCTGGCCGCCATGAGTCAGGAGACGTACCTCTACTCCATACCCAAAGGTAGCGCGCTTAGCTCTACTCCATACCCAAAGGTAGCACACTTAGCTCTACTCCATACCCAAAGGTAGCACACTTAGCTCTACTCCATACCCAAAGGTAGCACACTTAGCTCTACTCCATACCCAAAGGTAGCACACTTTAGAAGCTCACAGTTGTCCTTTCTCTGCCTGCAAGGGATGGTGGGCATTTTCTCAATATTATTCTCTTCTCCTCATCCAGTGGACTCGAATGAAACTCTTTACGGTGGCGACCCTAAGTTCCTCACGGAGATCGACAAGCTGTGTGAGACCCTGATAAGCCAGGTGTTGGACTACCTGAAGACCCTGGGTCGAGAGGAGGTAAGGGAGGAGAGCTCTCAGAATCCTACTGGTAGCTTTAGCTGCAGTCAGAAATTAATCTGTTTCTTCTCTTTAAAATGTTAAATAGTAAAGGTCAATGGCTAAATACTTGGTTAATGGGTAAATATTTTCTTGTACTTTTGGGAAGAAAATCCATCCACAAAGAAAAATTCCCGTTCCACAGCAGCAATCCAACAAAAGACGATGCAAATATCTGCCTTACATATGCAATACAGCTCACACGTTTCCACCCCCCCTCCCCCCTCCCTCCCTCCCAGCAAACGGTGCGTCGGCAGGGCTCGCTGTCCTTCTCTCTGTTCAGCTCACTGCTGGCCCACGGGGACCTGCGCAACAACAAGCTCAACCAGCTGGCCGTCAACCTCTGGAACCTCAACCACAAGTACGGCTGCAGCGACACGCGTACCTCCGTGAGTTTAAACCCCCGCGCACCCACCCCCTCCGTTTGGGTTCTGACTTGACATCCCGCAATGGAGGGGAAACGCCACTCCTCTTCGCTCTTTCAAATTTAAATAAGAGGGGAAAGAAATTAATTATTTCAAACGATATTGTGCTATTGAAGATTTTTCTTGGATAGAATGATTGAGGTGCTCTTTTCATTTAGCATTTAAGTGTGTTCATCATCGTGACCTCCAATCCTTAGCAAATCCGCCGTTAAGCAAGGCACCAACATTTCAACAAAATATAGGATACAGCAGACTTGTAGTGGGGCGGGGAAGGGTAATATTCCCACTTGAATCAGAACCAGATCGCATTTCATGTCCCATTGCACGCCTAGACAAATAAATCAAAAGCGATGCACAATTTAGTACCATTTGATAAGAAATTTATTTTCTTATCAAATGGTAAGAGAAGCTGTCTGGTGGTGAATCCCCCCCGGGGGTCCCTCTCTGCAGGTGCGCACGCTGGAGTACATCAAGCAGCAGGCCCAGCAGCCCGGCATGGCCCACATCGGTGACATGGTGCAGAGACTCACGCTGCAGTCCAGGACCTGAACACCCAGTACCCAGCCAGGACCGGAGGCTCCAGACCGGTGTACTGTGTACTGAAGGGATATAGATCCACCCCTGTGGGATGCTTCTAGGGCTTGAAGGATATGGATTTTGTCCTCGGGAGTGGGGAGAGATCGGTGCTACCCAAGTGCGTCCTTGTCATGGTTTCAATGTTGGTTGATTGAATCGTTTCCTTTGGATTACAGTTATCTGTTTCTGTTTGTTTAGAGTCTGGTTTATAAAGATATTCATTGTCAAATTTGGAAGATATAACTTTAACCAGGCTCGAGTGAAGCAGGTCTACATTTCTGCCACAAGCCTGAAAATGTGAAATCATTCCACAAAACCCTCCCAAGCTGCAGCGGCTGGACTTCAGGGATGGGCCAGACCGCCATGGTCCTCTTAACCTGCAAGGTCCTAGTGCCCTAATATTAGTGGCCTGAATAAATGGGGTCATTATGTGAAGAAGAGCAAAGTCACCATGGATATGAATGAAAATATGAACCTTGAAACTAAGTGCAAAAAAAAAATATTCTAACCTTTGAGTTACATCAGTATCTTGGTTAACTAATCAAGCACACCTGATTTAAGTGTGGAAGATGTTGCCATTTTAATAATACGAAAGTTCATTCTACACTGTTGTCTTTGTAGTGAGATTTTTGTCAAGGTTCTTTGATAGTTTCACTGAATTAGTCTTGAAGAAAAGAATAAGGCTTAACATTTTGAATCAGTTCTGGTTTATTTACTCAATTGTTCATCAGCGAAAAGGCAACAGTCCCCGCTACAAACCATCAAAGTTATGTAAATAAATGAAAACGGTCACAATAAAAGTATGATTAACTAGAGAGCTCCAGTTAGACAAAAGCGACTATTAATAGTACAGCTCTTGCCTTACGTATTTCATTAATTTGTAAATCCTCAATTTGGTTAGGACTTTGATTTGAGAGTTCCAATCCTGAATTAAATTCCCAAATGTATTGACTCGATGTCAAACAAAAGCTTTGAATCTAGGATTTGGAATAAAAATTACTAGCGTTAACATAATACCCCATGGCAATTGGCAAATTGTATTCATCTGCACCAATCCAGTTTTAATTATTAGTACTTTAAAAACTACTTATATTCAATAAAAATCCCAAAGCCTGGTCTTTAACATTCAACCCTCTCAATCACATTCTGTTACTGACTTCTTGTCTTCCATTGTAGCGCTAGTAACCTCAAGATAAATAATTAGCAAGTAAACTAATTATACTCCAAGCTTGTGCAAAAGTGGATGGGGAGGGGGTAATCGCCCCGCTTGTGTGTGTGTGAAGTCATCCAGAGCAGACGTTGACCTAATTAATTGCTTAAGATTGATATGGTAATTCAAGAACAGACAGAGGAAAGAAAAAAGAAGCAAGATGGAGTAAATCAAGCAGATTAAAAAAACTCATTAAATTAAGGACAAAATGTCCAGCCTACACTGCCATGAGCGCAGAGCTTAGAACTGAAGTCCTTCTGCATTCAGCCTGACTGTACCAAACAAAAAACAGAAAACAAACTGTTCAACAGAAACAACACACTCCAGTGCTGTGAATTCAGTTGCAGTTTAATAGATTTATCTTAATGTGTGAGGGTTTCAAAAATCAGAAGGAAAAAAAAGCAAACTAAAAAGAACTATAGAGCAGCCTGTGGTCGTTCTATATGGCCTCCTGTTGTAGCACCACCTCAGAGATAGAAGAGGGCTTTATATAGAGAATAGGTTAATTGCATTCCAACGACTGTACCATCACGTTTGCAGTCACACACACACACACACACACCAGGTGATGACAAGGTCGGCAGGGGTAACCATTGAACAATGGTCAATATTGTTGGTATTGCAAAGATATGTGAAACAAATATGAGCCGGGATTGAAATAGTGTAAATTGGCCCCTATAATGGCCTTGCCCGAAAGACACCACATTCATTTTTCCTGTGTTTTATTTTAACCATCCAACAGTCGGCCAAAGTCTTGGGAATTTACAGTTGGTAGTGCCAGTACTTTGACATAATTAAAATAAAAAAACAAAAATGAATCGGTTGAAAGACTTGGGGTCAGCGACAGACTTTTGAACAGTCCTTGAGTTTCTGTGTAGAACCAAAATGAATACAGTGCAGCACAACACACATCGTAAAAATAAACAAAAAGATGAATGGTTCTTTGTTAACATTTGTGAGATAAACATCGCCACCCCCCCCCCCCCCCACCCCAAAAAAAAAATATCCACTACAACGTCGACATGTAGGCAGGCAGAAGCACTAGGACTTCCATGACGGTTCCACGATTCCTTTCTAAACTGGTTAAAAGGTTGTCAACGTGCGATGATGCTTTGTACTGTCTGGAAGTCAAGTGACCTTTGAACTTATAAGTGACCTTTGAACTTATAAGTGACCTTTGAACTTATAACTTAAAGTGGTTGGGAAGTTAAATATGTAGGCCTGTGTCACACGATTGCTGAGCAATTACAGCCATCCATTTCCACCAATCAAACTTGAAGACACTGAACCACAGAGAAGAAAAGGGAAGGGGGCGGAAAAAAAAAGACCGGAATCGCTTACAAATTAAAGAAAGATCGGAAACGCAGAGAAGAGACTCAAGTTCTTCGGCAACGTCGTTGCAGTCCGAGTCCTTTTAAAAACCCTACAAAACGAAAAAACAAAGTCTGAAGACGAAAAAAAACGTTATAAACAAAGAAAGAAAGAAACATAATTTATTTTAGAATTAGGGAGGTGAGGTTTTCAGAGTTTGTCGTTTTGGCGTCGTTGGGTCCCGGTGGTGCAGAGGGGAGGGGTGGGGGGGTAAGCAGCCCGATGCTGGTTCTGACATCAAGACGAGGAGGAGGGAAGGTGGAGAGGAAGAAAAGATGGATGCTGGGGTGTCTGGATCGGAGTGGGCCTTGGGGAAAGTGGAGACATCAGGCCTCCACCAGGACACCTCAACCCCACGTGAAAAAAAGGTGTGTGTGGGGGGGGGGGGGGAGGGGTGGGTGATCCGCTTGTCTTTTCTTCTTTCAATTCATTTTTCTTTAACTTATGCTCTTCTCTCTTCCCCTCGGCTCTCAGTCCAGCTCTATGGGGCTGCCGTCCTCCTGGACCTCCTCACCCTCCTCTTCCTCCCCCGAGCCCATCAGGCTGTTCAGGAGGTTTCCTGGAACGAGGTCGGGTTTTAGGTGTTGGGGGTCAAAAGCTCCCCAGTTACAAACCCCCATGGAATGCAGAATGAAGTGATCTTCTAAACAGACTATTCATGGGTTGTGTGTGAGTAGGCAGCCATTATTGGGAATAATACTGGTAGTAATATGAATTATTCTGTAAAATATAAAGGGGAATCAAGCAGTGGTCTACTCACCTAGAAGTCCACCATATGACGAGGACTGTTTGGGGGGCACTCCGAAGAAGACCTGACCTATTCTGTCGAGATACTGATCCGGGAAGCAGCACAAAGGAGGAAAAGGGGGGGACATGGTTGAAAAGATTAATAGACTTTACAGCCACGTAACTAAAGTCTTTACATTACATTCTCTACTTTACAAGCCAAAAGTTCTGTGGAGGAGTCTTATACCCATGGTTGTGGGATACGGGAATGGGTTAACCTAACAATTGTCGTGTACTTGGTTCCATGACCGACAGGGATATATTGTTTCTCTTCTTCTGACAAATGTACTTATTGTAAGTCACTTCGGACAAAAGCGTCTACTAATTGCCCTGAATGTAAATGTGAATGATTCTCCACTGCTGGGAAGCAACCCACTTGGCACTTTGAGTTGGTTGCAGAACGTATACATAACCTTCATCTTTAAAAATAAGCCCATAGAGTCAATGAAGTCATGTTTCAATGTTAATGTGTCAACAGCTTCATTGAGTTCAGCCCCAATAGTTGCACCTCCATGTTCTAACTGTACACAAAGCCATTGTTGATTACTGCATAATTGGTAAATATTTTAGGGGTAATCACAGAGAGGCCGGGCAATTAACTGTTTGATATGCCCGGCTCGAGGACGGCTTACCTTTTCAGTGGTAACCTTTTTAGTGCCGTGCCTTAGGCCTAAAAAAAAAAAAAAATTGGTTCCTGTTGGTTGTCAGTTGAGGTCATGGGTAGGTAGGGAATTTTTTTTATTTTTTCATTTTATTTTTTCCAGCGGCAGCGAATGATAGGTAGGTTGTTTTCATTTAAAAACGAGAAAATTCGCTCATCCTTGTACAGAATGAAGAGGTGCTGTACCAAAACGTAATTATAGTTTGCATCAAAAAAAAAAATTATTATTATTTTTTTTTTTTATAAAGCTCATAAAATAATTTGGGTCGCACATAAATTGACAGGGTCGGTCGGAAACCGGAACCAAACATTTTTTTTTTTTAGGCCTTAAGGTGATTATCCTGTTTATTCTACTTCTTGCTTCACAACATTATAAAACAATTCAAATACTTTAATAATTATGCTTTTTCTTATTCTTACTGCATGCTTATTAAATGTATACTCTGTTTGAGTTCATCTCCCTCAAAATGTAGTCTGCTTTAATTACGATCGAACAAACATGTTTTGGACACCTCGAAGGGCATTATCCCCGCCTATACCATGGTCACTTGCCAAAGAAAATAAATTAAGACCATTAATTTATATTTTCATTCGTTTTACAATCCAAATATAACGTTTTTCACATGCCATAATTTAGTTTTCCCTGGTGACGCCTGAGGATTTGACTAATCATTACCCTCATTACCCTCCCGCAAAGTTCTTATGCAACGGAAACGTTGTTCACTACTCCAATAAATAGGACGGAACTTAGATACGACTTGGCAACGGGAGGGATGGTCTGCTCAGCTATGAGCCAGAGAGTTAACGTTATGCATTGTACCAATTCGTCTCAGCCTTTATACCAGATACTCTAGGGTCTAAAGCATATAACTGCATCGTCTGATTACAGTTTAATGCATTTTTCACAATTTACCAGCTCTCATTTTGAAGGCTGAACAGACAAATTGACTGGAACTACTTAGCAAGTGTCCATATATCAGGGATTAATGGACACCCTGCAGCCAATCAGAATCGAGTATTCCAAAAAATACAAGCAGCGTATTGATCTACTATTTGATGACGCTTTGATGATCCCCGTCAGCAGCAAGTTCAACATACAAGTCAGCGGGCAACCTGCCGGGGTAATGCCCTTCTCCCAGCCAATCAGAATTAAGCATTCTTAAACGAAGTAAAATAAGGTAATATATTCTGGGTTGGGACTTAATGACATGTGGGCCCAGCGGCTCAACCAGTGGAGAACCAGGCCATAATTATACGCTCCCCTACGATACGCAGGGTCACGAGATCAGGGAACCTCACCTGATCTTGTGAGTTCACATTTCAGTGTCTTGCTAGAGATCAATCTGGCCTCCTTCCCAACTTTGAAAACCCATGGATCAGTGTGCTAGGGGGAGGGCGGCTTAGTTACAGCGGGAGTCACACCATGGCAGGGCAGTCATTGATTTCCACCTACGGGCACGGCCTTACTGACCCCAGCCAATCAGATTAAATAACAAAGTGACGCTCGGGCCAAATCTGGTCGGAAGCAAACAGCTCTGAGGAAAGCCTTCAGTGCTGATTCCTGTTCATCTTCTATCCGTGCCTCTCACTTCGTTATGAAGTAATAATCCCTCCCCCGAGCACTGATTGGTCTTTCCAGTGTTTAGGTTTTAAATTTGGTTTTGACGGGATCGAGGCCAGACGGCTCTTCAGCGAGAAACTAAACGGGGAGAGCTTGACGGACTCAGCACGAGGCCACCATGACAGGCCACCATGACGCACCACAGCGCTAGGGGCAGGGCAGTGGATTCATTGAACTGACCTCATTGTACATGGGGTCCCTCTTCAGCGAAGGTTGATACTGCTCACACAATACTGTGAAAACTGTCAGTTTACCCCTGGGGAGAAACAAATTGAACAACAAGCATAAGTCAGATTTAAATGTTTTAAGAAAAAAATTAATTCCATTACGACACCTCTGTACTCTTGTTCATGGTGCTTCAACACTGAGCTGAAATAGGTTAAAAACCCCAAATAGAGCATCCTTCAGCAAACCCACCCTACCAGCCAGTGTTTCTGCTAGAAAAAATTGGTGCCGGTCATGTGACCTGGAAGGTTTAATTTTAACGTTCATTTTTTACTTCTTTCGATATTTGGCAGCTGTGAAGCGTGCCGCTGCTGACTTATAGTCAAATGTATCGAGAGTGTCTCTGCTGCTTGCAATGCGCATAAGCCTCGTGACTCTTCCTTCCCCAAGGCGGCTTCGCTGAGCAGTCTTTAGATTAGCTTAGATCGGGCCAAGAAAATCAAGCCCGCACCGGCCCAACACATTAACTGTAATTACGAGCCCGATTTCAACCCGACATTTTTTTTAATACATGTGTAACTTTGTACACATTTGTTCCTTAGGCCTACTCTGCTTCAACCAAATGGAAGTACTCTAAAGAGCCCCCCCCATTAGGTCGTACACACACACACACACACACACACACACACACACACATCCCTCTTACCCGTCCACTGCGAGCAGCAGAAACCATATGAAGTTGAGCAGGGGCTGAACGAACGGGGGTCCCTTCTCTATGGACGGATGCTTCTCTGTGTACGTGCTGAACACCACTGAAGCACTGTTCTTGTTCTTCAGACAGAGGAACCTGGCAGTAGGATGAGAGAGTGGTTAGCATTCAGTGGGAAAGGCCTGCAAGCGGCCTTCAAAATAAAAGCGTCCCTCATAAGAACGAGTTAAGCGAGAGACGGTGGCGGAGGCCAACCGAATACAGGATATCAGGGGGTTGGATGTATTGGCTGGGGTGTTGCCATAACCCCTGCCCTAAATGACACGTATCTGAATACACTGCAAGTCGCTCTGGATAATGGTGACTTCTAATATACATAAAAAGTAGAATTTGAAAGAAAAGTTTAGATTTAGGCAAGAAAGAGATGTCGCTCTTTAAAACTGAAACCGCAATAGTGAAGTGAAAATATACTCACTACAAACAGTTATTTTTAGCCCATATAAAAACAGGCCCAGGTGGAGGACAGACGGCTTCTATTGGATGAATAATGGCTTGGAATATTCCCATGTCTCTACCAAAGCACTAACAAAAGAACGAACAATTAGTTCATTGTGTGGGCATTAACTTCCCTATCTGAATAAAAGGGCAGAAATCAAGCTACATCTTCATTTCGAAATAAGCCTCCCCTATTATTCCACAGAAAAAGGTATATCAAGCCATGCTTTATATTGTATTCTTCTTCAGTTTAAAATCGCAAAAAAAATAAAAATCAATGGCAAATGGTCAAGGTCACTGGATGGGTTCCACATGGCTCAGAGGCCTGACATCAGGGGGGTATGGCCCCCCCTGGTACGAGGTTGGCCAGACTGGCCCGATCTGGCCACCACAGTAATGATGTCCTGGCTACGCCCCTGCCTGACATCCATTACACATCATAGGTTGGCATGATGTTCTCCCGTCAATAAGAGGCCCGTGGACTCACTGTAGGACGGCCTGCGCCACAAACATGTCGACCTCGCTGCGGAACCCCCGGGAGGCAGAGTACTCCACCAGCATCTGGGCGCACCCCTCGCCGTCAGACGAATGTAAGAAGTGGTAGCGGGACTCGCTGTAGTTTTGCTCTGGAGAGGGGGGGAAGGCGACATTCACACACACACACACAAACACACAAGCAAGAATCAAACACATTTTAATAGTATACAAATGACAAGAATCCCGCTGCTCCCTTCAGGAAAACACGTGGCGTGCTTTCTAAGTAGATATGGATATGGAATGGATAGGCTGCTCCATTCCAAGCCAAGGTTATGGAAGGGCTGGACGATATGGCCAAAGATTATATCAGCTGTATATGTAAACAACCGCTAAGGGAGTCATGTTCAGGCAAAATATTTTTCGACATGACATTTATTCTTCCTGTTCTTGAAGCGCTTTGTTTCAACTGTGCCGATAGGCCTCATCTTATGCAATAAAGGCTTGTCATTGCGCTGGTTATTTATTTGTATCTTTTTCAGTATGGGCTAATGTCTGAAAAGCAGACACATTTGTTGGTTGTCGAGCTTCGGAAGTTTGACGAGCAATAGGGCTGGCCTGTTGGCTACGCTAGCATGATAGAACAAACCCGAGCTTTCGGAGTGCTCTGTGGGCTGGTAACTGGAAGAGGTTGTGAGTGTTTCCCGTTCTGCTGAGGACTGGTCACTGACAGATTTTGCACCTATGCTAGTCTGTGCTTGGTCAGGACTTCAGGTAACCAAACCATTTCCAAATTAACCAAGTGTGGTATAACCTTTCTTAGGGGCAATTAATTTGTCTCTGCTGACAGTTTCCTCACACCCTTTTCTGGTAGTGATAGTGAGTTGTTGTGAGTGGGAGGGGCCCGAAACTTGAGTCAACTAGCCCCGGTCAGGGGCACTCATTTTGCAGACAAAATGAGCAGAACGATGCTAGGACTATTAGGATTTCCATACAGGGATTTCCCTCCCTTTGTGGGGCACTGTGTGCATGCAAGGGTTGAATCCACAATGTCTCCACAGCCTACCTGTGGACAACCTGAGAGCAAGGTGCCTTGCCCCCTTCCTGCTCCTTCACCCACGTCTGTTTTCACTGACAGTTACTTTGTATACAAGTGTGCGCTCCATGACTGAATAGTAATAGCAGTTAATAGCATCTTACCTTTCCACAAGGTAACAGCCAGTAGCTGGTGGAGCTTGGGGTTGCCCAGCTTGCTGGAGCCTCCCGTGGACCACTTGAGGGCCCTGGATACAAACGCTACTCTCTCTGGGGAGTTGTGGTCCATCATGCTGAATATCTTTGCCAGTTGCTCTGCAGGTATGCAAATATTTCAGGTATGCATCAGGTTGGGGTGAACTGGTAAAAGCATCAATATAAATCCAGGTAAACTTTGCTAGCACACACCCGTTGCATTTATATAAAGAGAAAAGCCAATCAAAAGTTACTACAGAAATCTGTTCTTTGTTTTCCCCTCCACAAACGAGATGAAAGTGACTGAATAAAGGTGCATTTGTTGTCCTGATTTGAAGTGTTCAAATCTTAATTTCAACGTGAACAAAGTCGGGTCACTTCAGTGTATTTTGTCAACAGGCCAATATCAGATGACCCAGATATAGTGGCAGGTATTCATTACCATGCCAACATGCAAATGTGTTGAAAATAAATAAATGAAAAGGGTTTTTTTTTCTATGAGGAGAGAAGTCAGATAGTGGCCCCCCCAAGTCATGTGGCTGTCACATTGGCCATGTGATCAGGTTTGACTTCAGCATCACATGTGTACAAAACTTTAAGCCATTCTACTACTACTACTGAATGTCTACTGAATGATGTAGCGGCTGGTGCTCTTGTTATGGTTTCGCCCACAAGAATGCATGGTAGTTAATTTGCCGTTGTGTTATCACTGATCAGGCCATGCTGGTGCTTGAAGAGGACAGACACTCACCTAGTACTTCATCTTCAACTTTTGCCTCAGATTTCTCCAAAGATTCTAGTACTAGCATAGAGAGGTCAGCTGCACTGTTTTGCTGTATTAAGGAGAAAAACGTTTTCAATGTTTATTCCATACATTCATATCAGAAAATATAAGAAATACCGAGAACCGTATAGAAATATACTGAAAACCATGATGCATCTGCCCTGCTATGCAATCTCAGCCTGACCTCTATAGTGCAGGCTCAGACTGTTAAACATAAATGTATCATCGTCTACATGTGTGACACATTAAACTGAACAGTTTACTACTTTAACTCAGTCTAAAAATCACAGGGAACCACACATGTTTAGATAATATTTCCTATCGCAGTCACATTGCAAACTCAAGCAACAAGACGTTCAAGAAAAGGGGCAGGGTTTGAGAGAGCAGTCCAACATTACCTGGTTATAGCTGAAGAAAAGTAGTGCGCCATGGAACATCAGCTCTCTGGCCTCTGGGTGTTTGGCTTGTGACATATACCTTAGGAGAAACACACGAGTCGTCAATACCTGAAAGTCGATCCATGGCGACTACCAACTTAGGTATACTAAATAGCTAGTGGCAAGACGTGGATGACACGCCTGAAATGTGTGACCGAACCGTACAGTACATGAGGACCGTACTCGTCATGTTGCAACGTTAGCATCATACTAGCAATCCCATATATTGTTTGTAGCTAACTAGGGCTAGCTGACAGATGGGTAGTGTAGCTGGTAAGCCACTTGTAAGTAGGTGTACAGACAGGTGTGAGACATTCATCAATAAATAAAAACGGTCATACACATCTGTGTCCACACCGGACATCCAAATCAGCTCGATAGATTGATTAATTAGGAGGAGGGGGCGATACATTGACGGTTACGCTGAAATAATTAGTTAACGTTAGCTCGTTAGCAAGCATGTAGCAGAACCCATGTAGGGCTTTAAAGAGGTTGACACATAAAACGTACCACACGCAGACACAACCCGTCCAGAGAGGGTGTGTTGGCAGCAAGTCACAATTGTACCAATCATTTAAGAGCAACAGTGGCAAGGCAAGGTTGTTTGAAAAAAAAAAAAAAGAATGATCTGGAAGTGTCAGGCCGCAAGACCTAGAGAGATAAAACGGCGTGGCTAGCGGCGAGTTTAGACTTCTTACCTAAAAAATAAGGTCCTATACATCTGGTGTGCTTCATAGTAATCCCCCTTTTCCACGCTGGCTCGTAATTTTCCTTCAACCCTCTGCACGCCACCGCGGTTTCTGGCACTGCTGCACCTCAGACCCTCCTGCTCCGACATCTTTGTTTGCTCGGCAGCAGCAGCACTGCCCGACCTAGTGTCGGTTTAACGCAAACGCCAATTGACTTGAAAAGTGTCCTGCTTGCTCGCCGTACCTTTGATCAACACCCTTCACCAATGACGTACTTTAGGGTTTACTATTTAAAAGTGTACATTGAGGGTTTTAATGCTGCCTTATTAGACTATGTCGTTTATATATCTGCCGATAAAATGTACTGGTGTTTGGGTTAGGGTCAGTACACTTTTGCAGGGATATGCGTAGCATTTTTATTTAAGTTCAAATTAAATGAATGCGTCAATTTAAGGTTTGAATTTTTGTCAAAACAATCTGATGGGATCCGTCAACAGAAAAAGATTTCCTACTACAAACAAATATTAAAAACTCCAGCTGTCGTTTGTATGAAAAAGCACAGAGCAGTTTGCTTATTTAGGAGTTTATGTATTTGCATAATTCTTGACTTTTTGGCATTATACGTTTGTTGTTTGATTCACTTATTAAGTAGCTTTGTACAATAGTCAGCTAAATTAATTTAATGTTCTAAGTTTTCGATTACAACATACATAATGAAACCATTTAATTTCCTGGGATTCACTCCAAATAAAGTTCCCAACTATTCAAATATCAGATCTTTATTACAACCCTTCTGAAAATAATAAAAAACACATGTACAGTAGAAAAAAAGTTTCAAGAGGCTTTACAAAATGTTTGACACTAGTCACAAAATAATTTACAAAGCTTCCTGCTTGAGAACAAACTTGGGACAACAAAATAATTTAAAATGTCTAAATTACAGTGGGCACTTATAGTTAAACAATATAAAACTCTTCCAGTAAGTATTCATACATATAGATTTACATTCTTATATTTCTGCTGAAACTACTATTAAAATAAATATGAATTGCCAAAAAGCAACACTGACAGATATATTAGTACTCTTAAAATAGATAATTAGTATAGACAAGAAGCCTACATTAATTTGGCGTTCAAGCCATGACTGCAGTTCCTCATGCAATCTCTGGGGCTTTGGCAAAACCAACTTTTCCATATACTTGCTACCATATGTTGGCAGGTGGTCACATTGACTCATTCTTCACCACATTGAAGGGAAACCACATTTGTTGGACCAAAGTCCTTAGTGCTGACAAAAAAAGCTAAATTACAATAAAGCCAATACAAATCCCAGTTCAGTCTGTAAAGGTCCTGTATATAATATATCAGAGATCATCTAATTTCCCCATGCTTTCTCTCTGGTGTGCGAGAGTCTGATTCTGGTCCTTTGACAAATGTCAGGATGTTTACCATCCAAAATTGTGGTGTTCAGACTAGTTCATAATAAAAATAAACACAAATGGATGTGTTGCAAGACACAGCGACGCCATTCAAAAAGGGATTCCAGCTCCAGTAACATCCGACCCATCCACTGGACAGTGCACACACAGTCATATTCTTAAAGAACACCAACACTCATGTTCTTAAAGAACAGGAACAAGTATTACATTGGTCCACTCCACTTCCATATAGGGTAGTTCGACACGGAACTGAAGTAGTGATGGGGGAGAGAGGGAGGGAGGGAGGGAGGGAGGTAGAACGAGAGGGAGGGACTGGCTCCTCAGTCGTTGCTGGGTATACCGTGCACCCTGAGCCGGTACATACACGTGTACTCCTGGTTGCCCCAGTTGGAAAGAATGCGCACCTCAATGATCTGGAAGGCTTGCTCCTTCTCCTCCTGGTTAACACACACACACAAAATCTGATCAACAAAAAAAGACTGACACCATAGTTTGTTCCAACATGCTACCAGAGAACACATTTTTCTCTTCATTTTCCCTGGCACTAAAAAACTAATAACAAAGGTCACCACAGAAATGGAAAAACAGAAGGCTCCAATCTGAATGTGTAGGATCCAAATGTGTTGAGTTTACATTGACGGCATTCAGCAGAGGCTTTGATCCAAAGCGCCTTACAATAAGTACATTTGTCAAAAGTTTGTAGGGTGCAGCAGTGTAGAGTGGTGAGGCGAACTTACGGTCACGTGGTACGTTTGCACCGCTTCTCCATCCTCTTCATAAGAGTAACTGCCCAATAGCTGCCCTTCCTCCTGGCCCTCATCATCCAGACCCTAACATTAGGGGGGGGGGGGGGCAAGACAAGATGTACTTCATTAATCCCAGTCAGATAATGTGGATGTCACAGCAGAAGTACAGGACATTAATTATAAACATAATAATTGTATCTGAATTATGCAAACAAATATACACAAAACAACAACAAAGAAGGGGGCTCACGTAGACGGTGAAATCCCGCGGTGCGCTGCGCAGGGCCCCGCTTGGGGCCAGGGCTTTGGGGATGTGCTCCAGGGTGAAGGCCGTGGGCTGGACCTTCATGGACAGACGGATCACCAGGTAGCCCGTGGAGCCCCTGAACGCCCAGCAGTTCCCCGGCTGGACGTCTGGCTGGATACACAGGGAGACAAAGCCGTGAACCACGTGTCTGCGGACCATTAATCCATTGATACTCTACCATTTAGTCACATAGCAGAAAGTGTACCATTGTACTACCAACCCCGGGCAAGGGGTCTGGTCTCTTGCTCAGGGATGCCTACAGGGAGGCTGCAGATATGGGGGATTTCCTTCACCCACTTAGGATCTATAAGGCAGGGCATTCTAGAGGTGAGGGTGTTCTACTCCCAGCCGGCATGTTCTGTGTTCAAAGCCCAATTTCTGCAGTCTACCTGTAGGTATCATTGAGCATGGTTGCAAACCATTACCGGCTCATGAATGCCATGTACCGTATGAAAAACATAAAAGTCAACTAAATGAGTGCTAAAATGTAATAATGCAGGTTGAAAATGTTTGGTTTACGGGGTGTGCTATACAGTTAAACTTGACTGCCTTACTTGGATGACAACTCGAGGTGACTGGGAGAAATACCACAGAGGGAGACCGAACAGGCTGAGCAGGGCGGTCCTGGTCTCGTAGGTCTCCGAGCAGCGTGTGCTTAAGATGCTGCCACCTGTTGGTGAGAGGCCGTCATCACCCATTGTGCCTTGCAATAAATGATCCAACCATGTTAATGCGTCGTTAGTGATAGTGATCAGGAGAAGGGTCTCGGACCTCCAGACTCCAGGGCGTAGTCCGCTAGGCCGGTGCGGTCCTGGGAGTAAAGTCTGAGGGCGTTCCTCACCATCAGCTGCACTTCCTGGTTAGTCGGAGAGTAGAGATAAGAGAGGTTAATGTTAAAGATTTAAACGATTGACTGTTCAAATGAGCTGCACCGTCAAGTAAGGGAGTTAAAAGATGATCCAACTTCATGGTAGTCGAATGATATGATATCAATCATATATATGAAATAAACATGTTTATTCCCGATTGATGAGTTATTTTTATTCCATGTTCAGTAATTCAAAAAGATAACCTTGTGTGCTAGTGTATCTATCCAGCAGTCGTGTTCAATTTCCCTGGTTAAAGGTGGTTAAAGCCACCAAATCAAGATTATTTTTTCCACAGACAACGACATAAGAGCATTTGCATGTAGTGTAACAAATGCCACGCCCATCCTCCTGGGTCCTCCTACCAGTACAGTCCCTAGCTGTTAGGGTGTTCCACTTCTAGGGCCCAATCCAGCCAAACCGGTAGGCCTCCTTGAGGGAAATTCCTGAACCCCTACCTGCTCATGAAATCCCATTAACTCAATTAATTTTAATTAAGGTTACTCCTTCTAGTAATACCTTCCAATCCGCGGTGCTCCAGTCAAACCTACCTTTCCATACACTTGCTACCATAGGTGCATGGTTGCAGGTGGTCACATTTGAATTTAAAACCATGGATCAGAGTGATTAGTGCGGACCACAAAAATAAATAAATAAATAAATAATGCAAATCCCAAAGTCAGGTTGTTAATAGTAAATGTATCCTGACATCACTGCGACGGACTTCTGGTAAATACCTCCTCTGTCACTCCGGCCCCGGCCGCATTCAGGGAGTCCACCACAGTCTGCGTCACCACAGTCTGGCGTTGGTTGTGGTCGTCTTCCTCCTCCTCCTCCTCCTCGTCTACTTGCTCCCCGCGGCGCTGCTCCAGCTGCTTGCTGACATTCCTCAGGATGCTGAGCTCCAGGGAGGCCAGCGAGGCTCGCAGGTCGGCCCCGCTGACGTAGCGCTCGGCCAGCCACTCCAGCAGCGAGTCGGGGAGGGCCGCCGGGTCGTCGGCGCCGTCGTCAGGGGAGTCCGTCTGGGAGAGGGACACCAGCTGGTTGCCGTACAACAGGGCCCTGAGCTCCTCCCTCACCTGGGCTCGCACCTGGGAGAAGAGCTGACGGAGGAGGAGGGAAAAGGACACCATCATCAGGAGGTGCGGCTGGAGTCTAGGAGTTCATGTGGGAAGGAACATCGACTAAATCCACCGAAATAGATTGGATGTCATGATCCAATTAGGACATCAAGTTTCATCATACAACCAACATAGACTGAGGTCTGTAAAAAGTAGATGCATAAAGTTACTAAATAGCTTTTAACTCAAATACAATATTTGTCTACACAAGCAATGTGGTGGTGAATTTTAGCTAACATATGTATCTATCTAAATAAAGAGATCTGGGGAATATGCGGGAAGTACGTTTTTTTTTTTTTGGTCCTCCTACCGTCTCCTGGATGTTGTCCAGACGGTGACAGTGGTCCTGACATCCTCTCAGTCCGTTCAGGTCCTGTCGGACATCCCCCAGTGCCGTCTCCAGCCGGGAGACATCAGACCGCAATGCATCATGGAACTCACTGTCCACACCGCTGAGAAAATTACAAAATCAATAGAACCTTTTTACACGGGCGTTGTAGGTTAAAAACGGGCGTAACTCATTCAAAGCATTGGTCAGCCCCTTTCATGTCCCAGGGCACGGTAAATCTAGAGTACTATTCTAGTATATTTTACTACTTGTGCCCTGGTAAATCAAAGAACAGAATCGGTACACTTTACAAGGACAATCAGGCCTGACTTGCAATGCATCCCCGTCTGTAGTACCTGACCGATGTCTGCTGCCTCGAGGCTGAAGTTGGCCGAAGGGTTGTCGTCGTCGTAGCAACCGCCTCCTGTCTCTGCTGCACCTCCTGGAGGGGTGAAGAACAAAGCGATGGTTTGGTTCCATTAGTAGTTCTAAAGAGATTCCCCTCAAACAGGCTTCCTAACTCTCAAGAGGTCACACAGGATGAAATATAATATAAACAATAGACATTGGAACGGACAAAACGTAAAAAAAGTACTTATTTGCAAAATAAGAGAATAATGAGAAAAAGTGCACTAGAAATGTCTGAATTGAACAGTGCGTTACCTCCATCTTAGCTGTGAGGGCTTGCAGAAGTTGTTCCAGTTCAGCCATACGGAATGCCTGGCTCTTCTGCTGAGCCATATACTGCTTTCGAGTCTGGAACAAACCCATGAGATACTAAACAGAAATCCTCTTGCAAAACCCAAAACCCATCAAGAGCCCTTAGGTTTCTTAATCCTTATGCAATGCCTACTCCAATGTACATGTTTTCGTTGGAATAACAACTCTTGGGAAGCGAAATGGTAACAATGCTCCTAATTTTAAAATACACATAATTGACGCAAACATGACAGTATCATTGAATTCCGACATGGCGTTTTGGAATTATATTTGTGTAAGTTTAAACTCCACGATTACAGACCCTACCATTTTAGCCTTGTGTATGGTCCTCTACATTGACACCACTAGCGCATGAGCATCACATTACATCCCCCACTCAGCCCATTAGCTCACCTGCTCCCTGTGCAACCGGTCCTCATCCAGCCTGAGCTTCATCTCAGCCAGCTTGTCCTCCAGCAGTCCGTCCAGCCAGGGCTCCAGACTGGCCCGGTCCGCCTCCACCTGGTCCGGCTCCACCACCACCAGCTGCTGCTGCCGCCGCCGCAGGCCCTGGTACAGCCCCAGCACCTCGCCGTGCATCCGCTCCGCCCGGTGACCGCTGTCCTCTACGTGCTCCCACAGCTGGGCCAGACTCTGCTCCAGCAGCCGCAGACGCTCAGAGTCCCCCGACGAGGCCGCTTCACCCTGCGAGGGAAACAGCCATGCATGGCTTTACTTCAGAGATGGACTTAAACGCAGACATTTCTCCAAGCTAAGTTTTATTTGAAGCCATGTGCATCCAAAAACAATCCATAAAAGCAGGAAACCCTTTCCTTTTTCCTACTACGAATGGAATTTATTGGCAAGTAGGAATTATAACTTTGGACAGGTTTTATTTTACGCCTTTTTTTGTACAACATATTACAAATTTCCAACAAATAGAAATATATAAAAATACATAGACGAAAGAAAACTATTGTGTGCAGGTGCTATGCGCAATTAGGTGTGGATGGAGACTCAATAAGGGCCAAGGCCGCATTGGATGAATTCAGAAATAAATTATTTAGTTTTCACTACAATGCAACAGCGGTCCACCACATCCCTGCTTACCTCTCCTGCTTCATCTTTCTCTTCCATGGCAGGAGGCAGAAGATAAGGAGGAGGAGGTTCAGTGAAGACCTGGAGGTCTGTGGACCGGTCCAGGGGGCTGGGGCCAGCCTGGTCCGGGGGGCTGGGGGCAGCCTGTCCACTGCCCTCCTGGGGAGGCTTCAGCATGGCGGCCAGGCCAGGGAAGCTGGTCAGGGGAAGGGCGTCCCTCCAGTCTGACCCGTCAACAGGCAGCATGGAGGACAGCACGTCTCTGGGGTCCCACCACCCCAGGAGGGCTGAACAACATTTAGCGTTTAGTATGCGCAACTCGGTGGATAAAAAGAGGCCACGCGACAATAACCAATGACACGCATCAGATTACGACCTTTGAATAGGTCATGCGTGTAGAATGACAAAAGAAATGTTGACTAATTTACCAGACAGTAGAAGTAACAGGAGGAGAAGCAGTGCAATCCTGAATAGATTTGGAAGGCACCTGCGAAATACAAGACCAGATCCTCCTTGTTTATGCAAGGCTCAGTTATAGGATGCAATAACATACATTTGTTTAACTGCAAGCAAAATGCATTAGCAGATCAAAAAATAGATATTAATAATAAATGAGGTGTCAAGTTCCATGAAGCAGAAAGCCCCAGGCTGTTTATCCAAACATCAAATATCACTAAAGCCCCACTCCTAATGTTATCTTGCTATTGGCAAAAGTGTGAACTCACCAGACCAGGAGGAAGTTCTTGAGGAGGGACATGAAGGAGGAAGTGTGATACCATCCTCTCTCCAGCCAGCGCAGCACACTGGATCCTACCTGCCCTGGACACACATGAAGGGCAAGGGCAGGATTAGTCTCAGTGTCCTCTAGCCTGTGGTCCCTGGATTAGGGATTTAACAGACATCCACCAACTCGGTTAATCATGCAAGTCACAGAGAGACCGGAGATCCAAGCGGCTGGGAGGGAACTATATTGAGCGGCTGGGAGGGAACTATATTGGAACTCTATACACCTCTCGTTGGCTGCCGTCACAACAATGCATGCAATTTCACACGACTACACTAACAAAAGATTGCACAAAAATGCATTAAAAACGCAGACCAGAAAAACAACGATGGCACTAAAGCAGGTAGTCATGCCGAAATTTAAATTGCCAAACGTTGCCAAATTGCCATGCAGAAGAGTGACTTTGAACAGGGAATGTTGACGTCCAAAGTTAACCAATCAGCTAAAAGCATCCGTACGCATGCGCCCTCTCTCCCTTAGAGAGATAGAGAGAGAGAGCCAAAGCCAGAAAGAGTGAGACGGATCGGGAGGTGCAGCGGCCCCTGGCAGGTGAGGAGGGGTGAGCGGGGAGCGTTGTAACCTGCGGACGGGCCAGACTCCCTGAGGTCAGACAATCGCTTCTTGGTTACAACCCATCCAGCTGAGCCAGCTCTCTGAGCTAGCTGCCAAACATAGGCTCCTAAGGAGGAATATGAGCAAGATGTACAATCAAACACACCAGAATCTCTTCCCATATCTAGACAGTCAAACCAGAAAGTCCTGACTTGTACGAAGATAAAGTCAACACGGATCCTTTATTTGGATAGAACTTATTGTATTCTATCCAAGTATTGAAGTGTTTTAAAAGTAGGTTAAATAACCTGCAGAGGACGAGGCAATCCACAACAAGCCCAACAACAAGTAGAGAACCGAAGACAGAAAGGAGTCTGATGATGAAAATGGTGAGGATGACGGCGATGAAGAGGAGGCGACGATGGTAGGTGGTTGTGTCGGCTTGTCTTTGGGGTCGTCACCTGCTAATACCCGCATCATTTGACATGACACATGTTAGGAGCTACATGTACCAGGTAGGAAAGCCAAATGGAATAGACAGTTCACTCTGTATTTTAACTAGTACTAATCAGTCCACAGTGTATTTGAACAAGTTCTAGTACTATCACATTAAACCAGACTGTCAAGTGACGTAACAAGTAGGCTACTGGCAACATCACTTTGAACCAATGGAGGAACCCCATACGGTCTAGTTTGGACCAACCAAAACAAATCCTGTTTAAAAACAATGCTCTAAAAAAAATGCATTTATTCCTCTTCTATACTAGTTTAAACCATGTTCAAAAACAGTTGCATTATGAATCTGAGAAAATAAATGAATTGCATGTTAAAAACAATGCCCTGAATTTGCACTACATGCTTTAAAAATATAAAGATCTGTGATAAGCATCAATCACAACACTAAACATGATGCTTCTTTCCCTTTCCTGGAGTAAGAGAATGACAAGTTTGCGAGAAACCTAATCCTGCAGCCGACACGTCGTGAAACAAACACTGAGAATTGGACTGTATGCGTCTCCTCAAGAATACTCACACAGAGAGCTGTTCTGTTTCTGGTCACCCGGGCCCGCTGAATCCATGTCTCCACCTGACCTGGAGGAGGCTGCGGAAAAATTAATTAATAAAATAAGCTCAGATTTTGTGGTCGTTTAAGCCCCAAAGATTTGTGAGAAATTCCAACATGGCCTCAGTGCTACACCGCCGGGCTGAGGAAGAATTTGCATTTCCCATGGAAACAGCCAAAGCAAAAAGGGTGGAGTCGTATTTGTTTGGGAAAGGATCATTGCAGGTGACTGGAACCCATGCTGCATCATTAGCATAAACAAAATGAAAATCAAAACGATCCAGTCTATCACCATCGTGAGATTGTTGCAGGGTTCCATTGACTGAAAACATGGATTCCCTCCTCGTGCAGAGACCAGTGTTTCGAATAAAGAAATAAGACGCCTTAAGAGAAGCCAAACACTATAACCAAACCCCTGTGGAAGAGAAGACCACCTAGCACAAATCAGAAATGGCGGTTACATCAGCTTTCTCCCTTGATAGGACTGCAAAGAGAGACACTTTTACACCAAAAAAGTGAAAGTTGGAGAAAACACCTGGTGAGAAGACCCTCCCATCGTGGTTCCGATGCGTTTCAGTGACAATATCATTCGACCCCCACTCAGTACCTCCATTACCCAATTTTCCTATGCCAGCATCAGCAGGTCTCAAGCGCCAGTGGTCCCAGCCATGCAGGACAGCCTGCCTGACCTGCGAGCCTGACCTTCGGAAGACCTGCAAGCCTAGGTTCAGTATCGACACGGCAGAGACCTTGGCCTCTCTGCCAACGGCCAGGATCCAAGGCACAACACCTATACGGGTTTGACGGAGCGACACCTCTAATTACAATGGAGACCAGATATGAACCGTTGAAGGAAAAGGGTCAGTAGTTTTGGATGATCCAGCTACCTTCATGGTCCAGGTGCATCTTGAGCAGCACGTATTTGTAAATCAGTGTGAGGAGCAGAGCAAGGGAGGCTGCCGTCTTCCTGCATACACGCCTCACAGAGTCCCACATGGACACAAACACACCTGATAGAAATATCGGTCTTATGCATTACTGATGCCCAATGTGGAGATGATTAGGATAAAACTGTGCAAATTAAACCAATAATACGTAGGATATACAAATCGTATAATTGCCATTAGTGACGTTATACGACACCCAAGCAGGATCACTCCATGTAAAATCACCAAGAATAATCCAATAAGACAACAAAAATGTATTATTACGTAAGCCTCGAGAACAGGAAAAGTCTCCCTTCAAGCACCCATAAAATATCACCATATCGCATACAAAAACTAAAACAGACCTAACTGAAATGGTATCTCCAGACCGTATCCAGCTCCAGTTCACCCTGCTCTGCTTAGTGCTACCCCGCCCTCTGCTGGAACAACCAGACCATTGCCTTACCCGGCTTCCCCTTGCGGCTCTTGTCCCTGCAGTAGATGATCGAGGTGGGGGACGTGGCAGCCGGACTGACCGAGGTCCCCTGGTGCTGGGCACCGGAGTACAGCGCTGACGACGGCCCCACGGGGAGTCTGGAGCTGGGGTTGGGGAACTTGGCGGAGCTGTGAAGGGCGCTGGGGCCCTGCTTCCTCTCTGCGGGCAGGGAGTAGTCCCTGCGGGGGTGGCCGTTGACCATGGAGGTCTGTGTCTGGGCCGGGATGCTGTGGCAGCGTCCGTCTCCGCTGCCGACCAGCGTGCTGTTGGACAGAGCGGTGCTGTGCTCCAGGAGGATCGTACTGTCTGGGATAGCGGTCGGAGAGGATCGGTGTAAATATAGCGTACAGCTGACTACGATAGTATACTACTGTGTGCACCGTCTATGGATATACAGGCTAATCATACGGTAAACCTTAACCAAAATGCAAAAGTTATGCAAATGTACCTTGTGGATCTTCATCGTCGTCCAAACCTGTGTATCAGAGGAAGACATCAAGATAAGCCGTAGGATTCAACAAGCAAGCTACTCATATATCCACGCGTGCAATAACAACATCCCAACCGAAATCCCTGTTCGTCATAACCACCATTGCCCCAGTGCAACCACGGCCAGCGTACCCCAGTAACTGTCCATTAGGGTCCTCTCCTGGTAGGAGGACTCGTCCAGCATGGAGGAGATGAGGGAGGCGTCCGAGGCCACGCTGTGAAGGCTGCTGTCGAGGTGCTGCTGGTGGAGGGAGGGTCTGCGGGGCGTCTGGAGGAGAGACTGCGAGCAGGAGACCGACAGGTGTGGACGCCGCAATGACTTGGACGAGTTTTTGATCGACGGCCTAGCAAGGAGAAGGAGAATTAATCTGAAGATCAACACATGCTGGTAGGCAGCTGAATGCAGGGGAAACTCTGCTTCCTACCAGGGTAAACAACAACAGTAGGCCCTGTTCTAAATGTACAACTTAGATGTTCAAGACAGCCCTTGAACAACATGTGTCTTAGTTGCATTGAAAAGTGTCACAGGGATACAATTAAATTGAGGGCTGTTGTTCTACAGCCCCAAATAACCAAAAAGTTATGCTGCATTATATTTTAAATATAGCTGTCATTTGGTGGATACCTATACGTTTTGTCTTACAATGCTGACACTGCCAGGGTTAGAGGTTAAATTCCGAGCCAGGTGTTACGGATGAATTGCCATGCTCCAGTGGACGGATACACAACCCCCCTCACCGCCCATCCATTATGTTTGAAGTACCCCTATTCTACCACCAGGTAGCCATATTATGAAATGCTTTAAGAGACCGGAGAGACTTGAAGAGACAGAAGCCCGTCTTTTTACACCCACTTACGTCTGTTCACTCCTGGGTGGCACGCCCAGGCTGAAGGAGGCGCTGCCATAGGGCGAGCCCCGCTCATGGGGGGGCGTGTGAATCCTCAGGCTGCGTCTGGACATGGCGGCGGGGGGCCGCGGGCACGGTCGCTCCGGCTGGTCGGATCTCTCCTCGTCCAACACCGCCCACCAATAGCTGGACGGATGAGAGCCAATGACGAGATGAGAACTGAATGAAACGGCACTGTGCTCGTCGCAAACTGGGGTCGAGTCCCGGCCGAAAGAGCCTGGGTTCAACCTCTCTGCAGGTTACCGGTGGGCAGACTTGAGAACAATATCCAACCCCTAGATGCTCCTGAATGACCAGTGTATGAAGTAGCTGTACGTCGCTATGGATAAAAAGGCATCAGCCAACATAGCCCGATTATATTAAATACAATACTTCTCCGAAAAGTGTCAGATTTTTGGGCTCCTGCCTCTTTTGCCCATCATAGGGTCCCCCTCTGGTTTACCCGACAGAGCGAGGCAGTCGACAAGATCCAAATGGCCCAAAGAAAGAACCCCTCTAGGAAGTTCAGGACAAACCAGTTTGGACTATATTTAAAGCCTTGGGGAGTCCGGTTCCCCCTGGGATGTCCCAGCAGTGTCATGTTCTCCGGCCAGTGCTAGGTTGAACAGGAAGAACCTTACAGGTTAACCCAGAACAATAACCACAATAGGGATCAAGTAGACAGCATGAAAGTAGGGAGAACAGCTAAACTTGGCGGGTCTTAATAACAGCTACTGGTATTCGAGACGCTAGGCTGGAATGCCATCGAATGCCAGACACACACACACACACACACACACACACACACACACACACGTTCTGCGAGTGGCCAAAACAGTATCAGCCCGATAACTGCAAGGCTAATCTACAAGACCTGCCGTTAGATCAATGACCTTTGAATTCATCCGGCATATCACATGGTTCACAGGCAGACAGAGACCTAACTCTGAGACGGATTAAGGATGAACACAAAGACAGACGATAGTAAGTGTGCCACACTGAAGCCGATCAAAACAGTAAGGTAGATCAAAAATAAGCAGTTGGTTCCTTACACTCTCCTTTGCAGTCTCCCACCCGAGTCTAAAAGGGTGCCACATGAAAAGGGACCACTGCCAATAGTTATATTAGATGTACCACATATACAGCAAGCAGTAAAAATAGCATCATTTAAAAAAAAAGCACACACAAACAGGATAGGATCCAAGTCACCAGGGAATGCTCACAGACAGAAAACAACAGTAATACACACAGGTCAGTCCATCCCCAGCACTCCAGAGTACCCTCCTCGTCATCGGTGTTCATTCCACGGTGAACTGAAGGCAAGACATCACATACACGCGCACATGTATTCTTAAAGCATCAAGCACCTTAGCCCTACTTACTGTACTGCTGCCGCAGCAGCGATCACTTCCTGTTAGCATGCCGGACAGAGCAGCAGCAGCAGCAGCAGCTTACTGATTAACTCACCCCTCCCTCTCCCTTCAGCTACCACCTGTTTAGACTGCCGGCAGTATTTTCAGTGTTTGATCGAGTATCGCCAAGCTAAAAGACCCCCATATTACAATATAACATGCCAGATATTTTGTATAGCATTAACTAGTATCTGTAAATGCAGGAAAGTATGCTTATTCATAGTCTTATCCACAATGTCCAGACTACCTTCAGCAAGATGCCTTACCCTACCTTCTCCTTGATAACATCTCAAATCAAATGCACTTTAAATAAGGAGAAATCTTAAATAGTTTACCACTAATATGGTCGATTAATTTAATCAGAAAACTATTGATTGCTATTCTTAAGGTCTCATTAGCCTTTAAAGGCGTTCACAATTACCCATTTGAGATAGAGGGGTGCCTGGAGAAGATGAGTCTCTTCCGAAAACATAAAAAAAGTTACATTGCATACAATTCTCAGCAAGTCTAAAATGTGATATGATTGGAGTTTGTTTTGCCTAGTCAGTCAAGACATTTATTGAATGAATTTGAAGAAACAAATTATGGAACAGCCAGCGGCTACATAATACAAATGACTAAATCAGTTGGCACACCATACCTTTGGATTACCCAGCTTCCCTCTCATTGAGCCAATTGAAGATTTTCTAGGGATGTCCTCATTGACACTGCTGTAACTTTAATTAGACTACAGGGGGCAGTAACTGCTAATAGGCTAAGATTGGTAACAGGTGACATCCCCTGCCAGAACCACAGTTTGGTTCTTCCCCGACTGTTTGACTGTTTTGGTTACCGTTTAAAAATCTATTGGTTTGACATCTGAGAAACAAGTCACGGCACCCAGTCATCAGAGTCCAGTTTCACTTACCACTGGTAGAGAATATAGACGTAGAGAATCGGGCCCGGCTAACTTCCTATTCCAAACAGCATAGTTAGCTTTAACAGCAACTTCAGAGGGGCTTTAAATAGCTCAACCAATCGGCTTGGAATCATGACACGCTGGCGGAGAAATTAACCAATCATAGCCCATGGTGGGCGGGACCCCGCGAAAAACAAAATGTCAACACTTTGAGGGACTAAAGGCAGCCAACGCCAACGACGACACATAACATTGACACTCTTTGTTGTATTAGCGTGACACATATACATTACCTTTGGAGAAGCCCCGATGTGTTTTCTCCTCGCCACTTCAGTTACGTGTCAGTGACGCAGGTGTCCTTTGCTACGGCTGGTGATGCTAACCAAATACTGGCAAATCGACTATTAAATTTAGTTTTCTTCAAAAGGCACTAACATAAAAACACCAGAATAAAAAATATATTCGTCAACAGTCATGTGGTTCTGCATCAAATGTTAAATGTTTTGTCCACTGGCTCCAGACTTCTTGCTAGTGCGGCATCCCACCTAGTATGACTGTGTGAGATTTGACCGGTCTATATAACACTTACGGTGTATTACCGCCCCCCTGTGTTTGGAAGGGGGTATATAAAAACAGCACCAATTGCTGCTGCTATTATTGCTTTATTCTTTTTGAAAATGTGTATCTATATTTATTATAGGATTAAAAATAATACCGAATAAAAATATTCATAAATAATCAATTATAGTTATTGGAAGAAATGTGAAAGAAAGAAACCCGCAAATCGGGCAGTGGTGAACCGGATGTAGAATCTCCGCGTGGCAGGTCATTGCAGCCATCAACACTGTGGGCACGTGTATGGAAGGGATTCACTGAAGACCGGTAAATGTTTTACTTTTTCGAGTTTTCATTATTCTTATAGAAATGTATCATCATATTTATGAATCTTTTGCATATCAGTTTACCTATGAAATGTGTCTGTGGTCTTTATTTAGCTGAAATAGCACACGCATTGCGGAGGTAGCCCATGCCATGCCCAAAGTTTAACTCCCATAACGTTATAACACGTTATAATGGCCACTTTCGACTGATCATCAGCTCTAAGATAAGAGCAACGAGATTTATTGAAAATAAAAAATGCATGATCCCACCATTGAAAATCACATTAAACATAATTTTAATATAACCAATTCACAAAGGAGTGAAAAAGTATAGAGGTTATTTATAAAGAGACATTTCCTACTCTACATTCATCCCTTCATTGGTGTCGAATCGTCCCTTTTTAGATTTCAAGAAAGGAACAATGACATCCCTCGCCCACCAACTGAAGAGGCTTGCCTTGCCTCAGAATGACCCCAACTTGTTCACCCGGAAAGAGGTCGCCTCGCTTCTTTTCGACCCCAAATATGCTGCCACTATGGACAGGACCACCTTCTACGCCCTCGGTGAGTAGTCCTCGGGATTCAATGTGTGTGTGTGTATTACAGCTTGCTTGCTGATTCAGTCTTCTTCTTCTCTGATTTCCATCCTTAATCGTCACATATTTATTCTTATTATATCTTTAGGGTGTAATGGACTCGAAGAGCTTCTGGGAATCGAACCTGCGTTCGCAGAGTTCCAGGACACACTATTTAACCAGGGCTCCGTGATGTTGGAAAGGAGCGTCCAGTCCAAGGAAATCAACGAGAAACTAGACGAAGGGATCTCCCTCTTCCTCGCACGCATCTCACCTTACTTTCTCCTCAAGCCAGCCCAGAAGTGCTTAGAGTGGCTCATACACAGGTATGGTTCTCAACCTAATCTTAAACCTTGATGTTTAATTCAATGGAATGTTCAGTGCAGAGTGACAGTAGTTGTTTGCTCATTTCTACAGTGTTTTTATGATGACTTATGATTTTTAGACCTATATCTATAGCTTACGTGTAGTATCTGAATGCTTAAAAATGGCTATACAAAGTATTACTAATTCTAATCTGTACTAATACATCTATTCTACAAACAAACACACCTTGCATTGATAACAGTGCGACTTCTCTTATAACTTTGTGTTAATCTCCCCATTCCTGACGAACCGTCAATAAATTTGATATGCAATATATCTTGTAGGTTCCTTATATCTTATATATTGTGGATAGTAGGCTTTAAATCCCCCATTACTTCCAATCAAATCCTATCATCACATCCCCTTACCTATTTTGAACTGTGTTAACAATTTGTTCCAATGCATCACAGCATCGAGAAGTGCTCAGAAGGTCGTCTTTAAGTGTCTTTGTTTCTCCCTGGCCCGCATCATCCCAGGTTTCACATCCAGCTGTACAATGTGGACAGCCTGCTGGCGTGCACACTGCCCTACCACGAGACCAAGATCTTCTCCAGGGTGGTCCAACTCCTGAAGATCAGCGAGCCAACACACCGCTGGCATTGGCTGCACGCCTTACAGGTGCGTGTGTGTGTGTGTGTGTGTGTGTGTGTGTGTGTGTGTGTGTGTGTGTGTGTGTGTGTGTGTGTGTGTGTGTGTGTGTGTGTGTGTGTGTGTGTGTGTGTGTGTGTGTGTGTGTGTTTACGCAGCTAGCTTTATTTATGCTGTCGTTTCAGATGTATTTATACACTTCTGTCCAGAATTTGTTATTATATTGTCTTGGTATTGAGAGAGAAAAATAAACCGAGGCATGGTGGTCAATCATTTTGATGTAGTTGTATGGACAGTGAACATGTACAACCTAATTTGTCTTTTTGCGTACAACTTAACGTGGATGCGGCCCCCATTTCTTTGGTTGTTCTGTGTATGTGTTTAGAGGAGCGGAGTGCCATTAGCCAGAGGAACCCTGATCACTCACTGCTACAAAGACCTGAGCTTCATGGACTTCATCTGCACCATGGTCACCAAGGCTGTCGAGGTGAGCACGGAGGTGTCATCGCATGTGACATGCATGTGAATACAATGCATTTGTTTCTCTCGTCTATGTTCTTGTCTGCCAGTCTATGTTCCATGCCTTTTAAAATTGTACTGATGTTACTTTTTCCATGGAAAATTCCAGTGTAAAGGACATCTTTTAAAATCCTCCTTCATCAATTTGTCATAGCCTGTTTGCTGAACATGAATGCACGCGATATTAAATAAAAGTGGGTTCAATAGTAAAACTCATGCTCAATATAGTTCACAGAATCCCATTTCAATGAATCTCAATTCGGAAATACATTGAAGAAATGCCTTTTTTTTCTTCTCATATCTTCCAACACACAGAACGTGCACATTGGCCTAATGCCTCACCCCTTGACTGCATGAAATCCTAATCTCAGATAATTTTTTTTTTTTTTTTCTCAGGCTTATTCTACACACTCGACCACCCACTCCCAGCTCAGAGTGGTCTTCGCCTTCTACGCCTCCACCATGGTGTCTACTCTGGACGCTGTGGACAAAGTGACAGACACCATCATCTCCAAACTGCTGCCCTTTGTTCAGAAGGTAACAACATCAGTGTCATTGAATGAATATTGGAGATATCCCTGATAATTTCCCTGAAAAACGCCCCAAGATGTATTTGGATAAAAAGGTTTTTTGCGAAGCATTGCTTACACATTTGTGCACACTTTACTTCACCTCTACGAACCACTTCAGAAATGCCTTTGTTAATCTGGTGACCCCCCTGTTGCCCTCTCCCTCCCCAGGGTCTGAAGTCGTCCGTGACGGACTACAAGGCGGCCACCTACATGATCGTGTGCCAGCTTGCGGTGAAGGTGGTGATGGAGGGCAGCCTGGTCAACACTCTGGCCCTGCACGTCGCCAAGTCCATGGTCAAGGAGCCCGTGCTCATCAAAGAGGGCCTGGGCTGTCTCATCGTCCTGATCCAGAACCAGAAGAAGGACTCTGTAGGCCCCAAGTACGTATTGGTGGATCATGGTTGGTCAGCCCGATGGGTTTAATGTGATGAACTACGTGGTCTCTGCAAACTAATGCTATTAGCTCCAGCCCCTACCTGCAAGTCAGCACACTTGAAGTCCAATGAATGGAAACTTGCCCAACGCTAGCAAATCCTCAAATTTATATCCAGGCATTAAGGTCATTTTTGACATCATCTCCTAAATTTTCATATAATCCGTTGATCAGGAAAAGTAGGAGGTGATGACAAATTCCGAAAATCTTTAAATATCGATTGAAGTAAATTCTCAACTTCCAGAGTGCGTTGTTTGGTTGCAGAGCCTTCGGCCACCTGTGCTGCGTGACCTCCTTGGTGGAGAGCCTCCAGGCCATGGCGCTGGTCCACGACATCAGCCCGCTGCTGCACTACCTGCTGCCCCTCCTGGTCCACGCTGTGGTCACCGAGCGCTACGGTACGGAGCCGCCCTACGTGGGAGCGTTAGACATGGCAGCAGGACATGGCGGGATGTTTGTTCCGAGTTTTCTTTTGGAATAATCCAGGAAATAGTTTTCTTCACTTTAACAGAGCTTAATATAACTTTCTAGGATTTGTTTTATATTAGACTGATGGATTTATTTTTTCAAAACTGGCTTAATTTATTAATTTATTCTGTTGAAAAGGACAGTTATAAAGTCCAGTAGGAAGAGATAGCCATTACACTTAGTTCCTCCTCTTCATTGGATGAATGCAAACCCATGACTTTGCAGACGAGATGGAGCAAGACGCTGAGGTTCCCGCTCACGGCCTGCTGCTGGAGTCCGTGGTCCGGTCCCTCCCCCTGACCAACGGCCTGGACAACACCGTGGCCAGGTCAGCGCACTGCCTCATACCCACGCCAACCACCACAATACCTCATCAGTCTGACGGCCGAATTACTCCATTTCTATTCTGTATACCAAACTCTTGTGGTTCTCCATGTGCAGGCTTCTCCTGGTGGAGTACCTGGGCCTGGGCGCGCCCACTGAGGAGCACATCGCCGCCCTCAACCAGAGACTGCTGCCCCTGGTGCGCCTGTTTGAGTCCAAGTGAGTGAATCCCGTAGGAAGCGGTTGGTTTGGTGCTCGTGACTCCTGCCCGTGACTCCTGCCCGTGACTCCTGCCCGTGACTCCTAGGAGTAGGAATGCATTTTTTACGGTGATGGATTTAAACTGGCAGTGCGGTGTAACTGGGCTGTCACCTGCAGGTACTGCGGCGCCCTAGACGACGCCCTGTCGGGTCACGTGTGTGACTTCGCTGCCGCGGAGCAGAAACAACTCTTCCACCACTTCATCTCCCTGACAATGAGCAGTGGGAAGTTCCAGGTACTTTCCCAGCATGCCTTGCCTGTCCGATAAACCAGTCAACAGTTCTACGTTAACATGTGTCCATCTCGAGGGCTTGTATGCTGCCCTCTTTGTTCTGTGTGACTTTGAACAATTTTGCGCTGAAATGTTGACGCATTTCTACTGTTTTGAGTCTCAGTGAATCTCTGTTTAACCTGACTTGAGGGCAGGATATTCTAGGTAGTAGTGTTTGTTTGTTTTTTACTTTAACCTCCTCCACCGTTTCCACAGATCCTGGGGGACTCTGACACGTCCCTGCTGCTCAGCCTGAAGCACCCGCTGTCCTCGGTCAGGAACCTGGCCGTGGAGCACCTCGCCGGCCTCCTCTCCTCTGGACAGGTGAGCACTGCCCTGCCATGGTGTGCCGGAAGGTCCTGGTCTTGTAGCCCAATGGAGGAAGATGTCCTGTCTAGATCAATTGGTAGAGCATGACTTTAAAACTGCGAGGGTCCCTGTTCAGTTCCCATTGTGTCCACTCACTGTATTGTAACATGCGTTGGATAAAAAGTTCATTTTCTGGTTAACTTTGTATTAGTATAATTTGATGGTAATGATTTCATTGATGTTTCATCTTGTGTGGCCCGGGCTGAAAACCGCCTCTGCTCCTTCAGTGAGCTGAGGGGAGATACCTGGGCCTAACAGAACTCTGGTGCATTATGCTTATCACACACAGTCTTCCAGTGTGATAAAACCCATGTACCCACATGTACCGCAAGGGTCATCCCCCCCCCCCCCAGGAATATTCTCGTTAGCTTGTTTCATTGGTCCGACTGTGCTCTGATGGTAACTCCTGGATGGTTGTGTGTCTCTGTGATGAGCAGCAGGAGAACCTGGACCAGAGCTTCCTGAGGGAGGCCCTTCTTGACCGCATGCAGGACCACGTCCCAGAGGTGGTGGCCGCTGCCCTCAAGGCCCTGGAGGTCAGTCTGCTAGCACAAACTTGGAGAAGCTATCATGCGGCTAACGGCTAATGGTTTCCTAACTTAGCTCTACGTTTTGGTTAATAGAGGCTATTCATTTCTTAACATGGCTCTTTATCTTTAACGATCGATGGATGGATAGATATAGTTTGATAGTGAGATTGATGGATGGATCAAATGGATATATATTTAGACTTGATGTCGTTGTAGTACTTATTTTAATCATATTTTCTATCTTCCCTTACTCCTCGTTTGTTTTTAGCTGTACATCGATCGCTTGGAGCCAGAGGACACCATTTCCTGCTTGCTGTCCCTACTGGAGAGAACCGACGTCTCATTGGCTGGACAGTGGTAAACTAAACTCCTAATCGCATCAGGAAGGGACTTTCGTTGAGATGAATTCTCCTAAAAAGCCACAGACTGCCCTTTGTTATAATCCATCTTTCAACATTTTAAAGGACAAACTATTGGTGCTGTTCTCTATGGGTGCACTGACACCCCCACCCTCCTCCACTCGCCAGGCTCCCGGTGCTCCAGGACTGCGTGCGGGTGCTGTCGGACCCCCGCCTCGGCAGGGGCAACGCGGAGCTCTCTGAGCGGCTGGGCTGGAGGCTCCTCCCCTTCCTGGTCCTCACCGGGGCCAAGCCGGACTCGCCGCAGCTCCAGCTGGCCACCTGCGTGGCCACCTGCCCCATCCTGGCCCAGCAGCCCCTCACGCAGTCCTGGGCTAAAGGTAGCTGCCAGCGCCTGGGTTACAGTCTGGAACACGCTATGGAAAACACGGACCTCGTCTTTCTCATTTTATAATTGCCAAAGGGTAACGGGGTCAATTCTGTAAGGGAAATTCTTATGTCATGACCAGAATCATCGATGTCGTGTGGAGAACACAAAGTGGGGATGATTCCAACTAGAGCTAAAGTAGCAAAGAACGGTTCAAATCTAAGATATGAGGTGCATAAAGTTGTGTTTATAATTAGTTACAAGATACTGTACAATAAGCATTCATGTATTTGTATATATTTTAAGTACACAATGAGGAAGAAAGTAGACCCCCTATTTTGACCATGGTCATCAAGATGCTGAATAAAGGCTGTTTCTCTCCCCTGCTGTGCAGAGCTGAGTGACGTGGTGACCAACACCAGCACCAAGGACCTGCTGGCCAAAGCCAACGCCCGCCTGGTCTCCACCCTGTCCTTGAACCTGGCCCTCATGGATCCCTTCTCCAAGCGCTCTGCTGTGAGTCACTCACTCATTTATTCATTTATTCATTCATTCACTCATTTATTCATTGATGCACCTATTTAATCAGTCTTTCACTCATTTAATAATTCAGCAAGCTCTGAACTGATCACACGAGACATGGGAAAATCTGTTAATAGATAGCTGTCGTAAACAACTGAAAGTTGTATATAATTATATATTGTATATAATTAGACAATGAAATAGGTCTATCTTTTTTAAATAGGCAGTGTAGGGGAGAGGGGCAGGGTGGTGTAGTGGCCAGTGGTTTATTTGACTCCCTAGCCCTAAGGTCCCGGGCTTCATCTCCAATCTCCACAACCTAACCTGGGCCCCTGCTAGAGCAAGAGGCCCTCACCCCCTACGGGCTCCTCTTCCTCTGGACTCGCTGAACATCCCTTGGGGCTAAAAGCACCCTCCATGACCAACAGTAAACGTTACCATGGTCGCCTCCTCAGCTGGAGAAGTTGGCGATGGTGGTCGAGCAGCTGCAGGGCACTGGGCTGCGGGCGAGGACGGCCTTCCTGGTGCTGACCCAGACGCTGCTGCAGGGCCTGGGCCAGCAGAGCGACACCCACCACCTGGTCACCGCGCAGAGGATCTACACCTGTCTGGAGCGCCACCTGCTGGAGGCCTCTGGCGATGGCAAAGTGGTGGGTTGATTTAACTTGTGTGCAACAGCTATAGAAGGTGATTTTCTTGTGTGGCCCGGGCTGAAAACCGCCTCTGCTCCTTCAGTGAGCAGAGGGGAGATACCTGGGCCTAACAGAACTCTGGTGCATTATGCTTATCACACACAGTCTTCCAGTGTGATAAAACCCATGTACCCACATGTCCCCCAAGGGTCATCTCGTGTGTGGCCCAGGGCGGTACTGATGAATCACTATAAGAATATCACACATGTTCATTTGGATAATGCTGGTTTCATACTTTTAAAACCCCCTTTCTGTCTCTTTATCCCTACGTCTCTCCTCACTCTATCCCCCCCCCCCCCCCCCTCTCTGTTTCCTCCCCCCTCCCTCCCTCCCATAGTCGACCAAAGGGTGCCAGACCTCCTTCTCGGGGTCCCTGACGGTGTACCTGGAGAAGGCTAGAGGCGGCTCAGCGGCCGAGGCCGAGTACCTGCACGTCCTGCTCTCTCTGCTCCGCGGCTTCATCTCCGCCCTCAAGTGCCCGGACCCCTCCTTCAGAGGTGAGCAGCCACCCTGTTGATCTTGTTTGGTCTCTGTTTGACTGGGATTGGTTCTCTCTCTCCATCCACTCATTTAATTGACGGTCTCTCTCTCTGCGGTCATTTGATTGGCCGTGTGTCCCTCTGTCTCTCTCTAGGGGACGTGTGGTGGAACCCGGAGAAGCTGGACACCTCCACCTGCTGCTACCTCCACCTGCTGTGTCGCCTGTTCGACGTGACCATCAGCGGGTCCAGCAAGGGGCCCGCGGAGAGGCCCTACCAGGACCTGATGAAACTGCTCTTCCAGGTAGACGGCGGCCCCCCTTCCTCTCTGCCGCTGATGCCTTTGTTGTTGGGGGTAGAGGGGGCAGCGTAGAGAGGGCTCGTGCTCACGTTCAAAGTTCAGCAAGAGCCCACGTAAAGCTAACCCCGCTAGTGGCCAACCTCGTAAGCAATACACCTCGTAGCGACACTGACCCACGGCCCAATGCTGCCATAGAGAATACACTTAAAATATACCTAAGGACCTATCTATCTCTATAACGTTTTCATGTGATGCTAGCTCCAGTTAATTGTTGACGACCCTGAACTGCCGTTGTGAGACTAAAAATAGTCCTTATGGCCGTCTTTCCACTGTGAGATTGTTTAGACAAGGAACTACTTGTAGTGAACTGAATGGACAAGGCTATGGAGCCATCTTTACAGATGCGTAGACTGACACAGGTGTCGTTCATAACATTTCTAATGGGTCTGGTACTTTACCAGGGATGGTCAAACCTGTGTTTGTCCTACGAAGATGCCTCTGCGAACACTAGGGTCTATCGGCTCTTCGTCACTACAGCGTAGGGATGTGTGGCCCGGGCTGAAAACCGCCTCTGCTCCTTCAGTGAGCAGAGGGGAGATACCTGGGCCTGACAGAACTCTGGTGCATTATGCTTATCACACACAGTCATTCCAGTGTGATAAAACCCATGTACCCACATGTACCCAAAGGGTCCTCCAGTGTCGTCTTTCAACTGTACACCTGTTGTTGTTGTTGTTGTTGTTTTTCTAACCTCTCACCCTCTCAACCGGCCCCCAGGTGCACCTGTCCACGCCCATGGACCTGATGAAGTTCCTGTGCATGCTGTGGGACTACGGCGCCAACCAGGGCGACCAGCTGGACGTGCGCGTGGGCGCCGTCCTCCAGACCCAGGCGCTGTACGTGGGCCAGGCGGTGCTCGCCGCGGTGCCCGCCAGCACGCTGCCCGCGCTGGCCTCCAACCGGTCGCCAGGTACGCCCCGAAGCCCGGGTCATAGATGTATTGATGGATGGACAAGATGGGATTTAAACTAATTATATATTTTGGGAAATGGGCCGTTATTTGAGGATGAATAGTTTAGTAGTAGTATTTTCTTTTTTGTGATGACGGATTGTTATTTAGTCAACAGCAGTTGTTATCCAAAGGGACTTCATCTCGGGCAGAGGTTCTAGTAGGTAGAGTGTCGCCGTTGGGCATCGAGCCCAGAACCTTCTTTGCCTCGTCTATTAGTATTACAGGGTCAAGGTATCTTCATATTAGCGAGATTGTCTAGGCAAGGAACTACTCGTAGTCAACTGATTGGAGACGGTAATGGACCCTTTTGACAGAGGCGTGGACAGACACCGGTGTCGTACATAACCTTTATAATGGGTCTGGTACTTTTATGTACCAGGGATGGTAGAACCTGTGTATGTCCTACGAAGACCCCTCTGTGAACGTGGTCTATCGGCTCTTCGTCACTACAGCGTAGGGATGTGCGGCCCGGGCTGAAAACCGCCTCTGCTCCTTCAGTGAGCAGAGGGGAGATACCTGGGCCTGACAGAACTCTGGTGCATTATGCTTATCACACACAGTCATTCCAGTGTGATAAAACCCATGTACCCACATGTACCCAAAGGGTCATCTAGTGTAGGCCCCCCTCAGAGCGATACTGTTTCAGTGATTTACAAGTTATCGATTTTTATTTTAACTCATTCTTCAGAGATTAGATGTTTCTGAAAGATGATGTTAAATCAAGGTTCTGTTATTAAAAGAATAAAACAATTGTTGTAGTTTAATTTAAACTATGCGTCTGACATATAAATTGACTGAGTGCAACAACCTTAATGGCCACTGTGCGTCTCGGTTCCGGCCGGTCCTCAGTGGTGCCGTCTCTGCTGGCCTGCCTCTGCTCCCCGCTCCGGGAGGTCCGGCGGGCCGCCGTCGCCGTCCTGGACCAACTGTCCGAGGCCACGGAGTCCTCCTTCCAGCCGCTCGTCACAAGGCTACTGAAGAACACGGAGGAGATCATCGCCGACCCCTCCCACCTGAGCCAGGTACGACGGCAACGACAAAACGTAGGCCGACACGAAACGGCCAACGGTTACGTTCACATTCTGAAGAGTAACGCGAGCTAGGGCTGTGCAATCAATCCAATTTTGATCGTGATTTCGATTGTCAGGGTCAAATGATCTCCAAACTAATAAAATATAAATAAATAAATTACGTATATGTTATTTTATTCATTAAAATAACGGATAGATACATATTTGTACATTATTTTCGATTTGAACATTTTCTTTTGAATAATCGTGATTTCATGTTTGACCAAAATAATCTGTACCGATGTTTCTCCATTATCGAGGAGCCCTAACCCGAGCATAAACACCCCACTCACTGTCTTTCCTCACCTTAGGCGCTCAGCGTTCTGCACGAGGAGGTGAGCGCCGACGCGGAGCCGGCTGACCCCCGGAAGCCCACGCTGGGGACGGCCTTCCAGCAGCTGCTGCAGACCATCAAGACCTCGGCCTGCCCCTCCTACACGGCCGTCGCCCTGCTCGGGGCCCTGGACCACGTCAACGGAGAGGTGAGGGGGTGTGGCAGCACAACAGGCCCGCTCTGTGTTGATGAGCCCCTGCGGTCGACGCAGTGGCCGATGTCAATGATGCCGCCGGGTGTCGTTAGCCAACAGACGTAGCCATGCTATTTGTTCAGCATCATCAGTGTTTGGCTCTCATTACTCCTGGCGAAGCAGACGCAGGCTTTTTGGTAAATGGACAGCATGTGTGTAATACAGTCCAGAGGTATTTTTGAATATACATTCATATGGATGTGTGTATCAGCAGTACAGTCCCTGGATGATTAATTATATATAGATGCACCAAATTCTAATGCGCATTGGCGATAAACATTGGCTATAAGGGCAAACGGCAGCTAATCTGTGTATGCTGCCCAAGGGCGCCTTGGCTCTGAACCAGCAACTCTTTAGTCCCTAGACCACTATGACTTTATTAAAGCCGAACAAACCCATCTCAACTCTATGGCGGCAAACCATTTGCTATTTTGGTTTACTTGTATTCAACAGCGGTATTATTTTTTATATACTGTATATGTTACTGGTGATCACAGGGATGTGTGGCCCGGGCTGAAAACCGCCTCTGCTCCTTCAGTGAGCAGAGGGGAGATACCTGGGCCTAACAGAACTCTGGTGCATTATGCTTATCACACACAGTCATTCCAGTGTGATAAAACCCATGTACCCACATGAACCCAAAGGGTCCTCCAGTGTGTCCCCCCCCCCCCAGAGCAGTACTGATGAATCACTATAAGAATATCACACATGTTCATTTAGATAATGCTGGTTTCAAACTTTTAAAACCCCCTTTCTGTCTCTCTTTATCCCTATTTCTCTCCTACACTTTATCTGTCTCTGTCTATTTGTCTCTGTGTGTTTCCCCCCTCTGTTTTATCTATAGATGCACCTACTGCTGATGGGCATTGGCGATAAACATTGGCTATAAGGGCAAACGGCAGTTAGTCTTTGTATCCTGCTCAAGGGCGCCTTGGCTCTGAACCAGCAACTCTTCAGTCGCCAGACCACTATGACTTTATTGAAGCCCAACAAACCGTTCCTAACTCTATACCGGCCACCCTTGTGCTTTCCCGCCCTCCCCCAGTCTGTGCTGATGGCCCTGATGCCCGTGCTGGACTTGCTGGTGGTGCAGAGCGGCCAGGACCCCACCTTCCTGCGCAACGAGGCCCAGCTCTCACAGCTGGTCCTGGGCAAGTACAACGAGGAGGCGGCCCCCCTGCTGGCCAAGGACCAGGCCTGCCTGGCCCTGTTCGTCCAGGCCCTGAAGTCGCCCCTGCAGCCCTACCCGGACATCCCCAGCATCCAAGTCATGGCTCTGGAGCAGGTCTGTTGTTGTGTTTTCACACACTTCCTCGTCTCATCTGAACTTGTCTTCTAAAAGGAATAGGGTGTTAAAGGGCCCCTATTTTACCACCGGGTTGAGATGTTGGGCCGTTCTTTTTTGTTAATATACCTACGACGTCACTATGGGCTGATTTTTATTTTTATTTTATTTTATTTTCATATTTGCATGTATATAAAGAATTCATCAAAATAGGATGAGTCCATCTTCCCCAAGCCCAGTATATTCCCAGACACTCCTCAGACGGTTCCTCGCCCCCGCCCTGTCCGTGACCTCTCTCCGTCCGACCTCTGACCCCTCCAGATCACCAAGGCCTTCTTCGCGGCGCTGGGGGAGGAGAAGGTGCAGCAGCAGCTCCTGGGCGTGATGTTTGACCTGCTGGCGGACAGCCGGGAAGCCCTCGTCTCCAGCGCCATCAGCAGCGTCTTCAAAGGGGTGAGGGGAGCCCGCCGCCACGCTCCCATGGCCTCGGTTACTTTTCTATGTTTTCAAAAATGCAGGCATTCAAAGTCAGTATTAATCCATGCTGACTGACAGTTAACTTGATTCCTTTGGTAATAATGGCTATTAATAATAATAATAGTAATAATAATAATAATATTTTTTCATTGATACACCAGTCGTTATTGTTGTACAGAAGGGTATCGGGGCAACGAAAGAAAAGTGTATTCTGAGAGTAATTCTTCAATCTTCGACTTCAAAAGGGTATTTTTGAGTTTTGGACATCACCACGGTCATAAACTTCCTAGCCACTACAGTCGTTTCAAGATACACTTTACAATGCTTACACTTCTCTTTTGCTTCTTCATCGGTAGCTAGCGGTGGATGCTGAGCTGGTGGCCAAAGAGTTGGTTCCTCCAGAGAAACCTAAAGTCAGCGTGACCGTCCAGCAGACGCGCAGGAGCAAGATGCTACAGAGGTGGGGTGGACTACATTACCCAGGACTCTTTCACCTTCCCTTCACATGCTGTACTGTGAAAGCAGGTTTAGCTCATGTTTCTTTCGTAGTTCTTTGCTTTGACATAACAATATCCTACACGGTTAGTATTTAAAAAGAAAGGTTAGTCTTGGCTGCTCTAATCATTTTTATTTACTGCTGTAAAAATATATATATATTTAGACCTATTTTTGTTTGGCATTCAGATATATATATGTATTTTTTAGTAATGTAGGATCAAGATATCTTCATATTAGCGAGTTTGTCTAGGCAAGGAACTACTCGTAGTCAACTGAATGGAGACGGTAATGGAGCCTTTTGACAGAGGCGTAGACAGACACCGGTGTCGTACATAACCTTTATAATGGGTCTGGTACTTTTATGTACCAGGGATGGTAGAACCTGTGTTTGTCCTACGAAGACCCCTCTGTGAACGTGGTCTATCGGCTCTTCGTCACTACAGCGTAGGGATGTGTGGCCCGGGCTGAAAACCGCCTCTGCTCCTTCAGTGAGCAGAGGGGAGATACCTGGGCCTGACAGAACTCTGGTGCATTATGCTTATCACACACAGTCATTCCAGTGTGATAAAACCCATGTACCCACATGTGGGTTATAGAGGTGTTTTTTTTTGCATTTGGTTGAATATTGCATTTGAGCAGCTAATGGCTCTGTTATGGGATGGCTTCTATCAAAGCTCTGAGATACTTAAAGAGGGCATAAAGCATGTAGAAATCTAGAAAAGGACCAACATTTTGTTTTTGTTTTTCTCCGAGCAGGAAAGCTGAAGAGAGCGGGGAGAGTAAGCCGGAGGAGGAGGCGGTGTTGTGGCAGAGGGTCACTCTGATCCTGGAGCTGCTGCAGCACAAGAAGAAGCTGAAGAGACCCCAGGCCTTGGTCCCGGCACTGTTCACCCTGCTGTCCAGGTAGGGGAAATGCAGACCTTGTAATTAAGGCACCTCGAGACGGACCCTGGTACAACAAACATACACACCTGGTAATACAGGTACCTGGGGGCCCAGAGCCCATCTGGTAGCACAGGGACCTCTAACCAGGGTCCCTGCCTCCCCGAGCTGCATTAACACTCTGGTGCCTCCGTGTAGGAGCCTGCAGCCCGGCCCAGGGATCCAGGCTAACGTGGAGTACACCCGGCAGCTCCTCCTCAGCTGCCTTCTCAACGTCTGCCAGAAGCTGTCTCCAGACGGGGAGCCCGTGGCAACGGGTAGGTCCAGAAAAGATTGGGGCCTCTTTCCCATCTTGAAATACATTTTCATCAACAGTCAATAATCAACAAACAATATTCTGTCTCTTCATGAATGCTGTTTTTAATATGCATCCCAAGTTTGACTGTTCTTCATAAATCCTGTTCTCGTGCAGACATTCTGGAGGAGGACAAGTTCAACGTGGAGCTGGTGGTCCAGTGTGTGAGGGTGTCGGACATGCCCCAGACCCACCACCACGCCCTCCTCCTGCTGGGAACCGTGGCCAGCATGTTCCCCGTAAGCTACTCCCTCCAGACAGTGATACACCACACGTTGATACCCCGCACACAGAGATACCCCGAACACAGTGATCCACTAATTGATACCCTGCACACCTTCATACCCTGCACACACCCATACACTCCCCACAATTAAATATCCCTGTACATGCTTCTTTTTGCGGTGGGCGTAGTTGACGTCGGCTTTGGCCCTAGCTCGTCATCGGTCGGGACAAGGAAGTGTTTTAACCCCCGACCCTTTCCGTCCTCAGGAGAAGGTGCTGCACAACATCATGCCCATCTTCACCTTCATGGGGGCCAACATCATGCGCCTGGACGACTCCTACAGCTTCCAGGTCATCAACAAGACGGTGCAGACGGTCATCCCCGCCCTGATCAAGGTGAGTGCGGGGTTAGGGCTCATGACCGAGGGTCTCCCACGAGGCTAGGTAGACCTAGTGCTGAAGCTAGCGGACTAGTCGAGGGTTTCTGGGTAGTGGCTTTGGCGGGATTGAGTATTGAGTATATTTACCCTGGCTGGTTTCTACCAAGTTGCCACCGCAGCTTTAATAATGCGATGAGACTGGTACTTTAATGTACCAGGAATGGTCAAACCTGTGTTTGTCCTACGAAAGACGCCTCTGTGAACGGGGGTCTAGTGGCTCACTACAGCGTAGGGATGTGTGGCCCGGGCTGAAAACCGCCTCTGCTCCTTCAGTGAGCAGAGGGGAGATACCTGGGCCTGACAGAACTCTGGTGCATTATGCTTATCACACACAGTCATTCCATTGTGATAAAACCCATGTACCCACATGTACCCCAAGGGTGAGAAAGTTTACATTAGTGGAGTAAATGGTACCAAGATACTGAATCTACTCCCTTCCTTCCTCCTTTCCTTCGTTCCTGTGTTATCTTCTCTTCATCTCTCGCCCTCTCTCCACCAGGCCCACGAGGGCAGTGAGACCAGCAACATGGACGTGGTGGTCATCAAGATCGTGCACGTGTTCGTGGACGCCCTGCCCCACGTGCCCGAGCACCGGCGCCTGCCCATCCTGTCCCAGCTGGTGACCACGCTGGGGCCCGCCCGCTTCCTCTGGGTCCTCATGCTGCTCCTGTTCAAGCAGCACGCCACCAAGACCGCCGGCTCGGCCGCTGACAAGGCGAGACATGAATCATGGGCTTTTTAATCCAATTTTGATCGATAGCATAATAATTGACCATTATAAATATTAATCGTGATATACTTTCTTTTTTTTTTTATAAAGCGATCCAAATGCACTCAATCACAAAATGAAATGTGTTAAAAAAAAAAAGGGTAACAATATCAAACAAGGATATTACTAAGCCTTTCAATATCATTGAGTCATATTATTAGATGCTGTACAGAAAATATTCAGCTATATTTTGCCTCATTTTTAATACTTTAAGAATAAGTTAATTTAGTCTTGCGATAAACCAAATGTGATGCATTTACCGTTGTGGTCACTCTGCTAAACACTGTGGGAGTGGGAAGGGGTTTCAGGTTATACGCACCCTCCCTGAACTCAGACTCTAATGGTAGACATGGTTCTGTGGGCCCAGGAGGTGGCTCTGGAGATGGACGTGGAGTTCTGGACCTCTCTGTGCTGTACCTTCGAGGTGTCGGAGCAGCTGACCTCCGTCATCCACATCCTGCAGTACCTCATGGGCCTGCCCCAGGACAAGGAGGACGGTGAGAACCAGCGCCCCTTCACATTGATAAGACTTTACGGACGCTGTCGTTGTTATAACCCTCTCTTACTGCCCTCTGGTGGCTGGGAGTCAAACAGCCGAACCACTACACTGTCCTTGGACCCCTCACACACAATCTAAATCAAGTGTTTAATTTGATTACCTACCTAGTAGCTGACTACACTGGGATCAAGTTTGGATTCAAATATTGCCCATAATAAATAAACGCTAATTATACAAATAATATGTATAATAAATATAATACTACAAAAATGTTAATAATGGCTATTCCCCTGAAGTGGATTAAATAAACAACGCTGCCGCCCTCCACCAGCAGTTCCTGCTACCACGCGGACCCCGGCCCCCCGTCGAGGGGCGAGGAGGAAGGAGCCCCAGCCACAGGAGGAGGAGAAGGCCGAGGAGCTCCTCTTCAACGTGGAGGCCCACAGCAGCAAGGAGCTCAGGCACTTCAAGTTCCTCTCCGTCAACTTCACCGCCCAGCTCCTCGCCGCCAGCGGCTTCATCGGGAAGGTAGGACCACTAGCTCCTCAGGGGGTCTTCTGGAGTAGTCCTAGGGACCACTAGCTCCTCAGGGGGTCTTCTGGAGTAGTCCTAGGGACCACTAGCTCCTCAGGGGGTCTTCTGGAGTAGTCCTAGGGCCCACTAGCTCCTCAGGGGGTCTTCTGGAGTAGTCCTAGGGACCACTAGCTCCTCAGGGGGTCTTCTGGAGTAGTCCTAGGGACCACTAGCTCCTCAGGGGGTCTTCTGGAGTAGTCCTAGGGCCCACTAGCTCTCAGGGGGTCTTCTGGAGTAGTCCTAGGGACCACTAGCTCCTCAGGGGGTCTTCTGGAGTAGTCCTAGGGACCACTAGCTCCTCAGGGGGTCTTCTGGAGTAGTCCTAGGGCCCACTAGCTCTCAGGGGGTCTTCTGGAGTAGTAATTCTCATAGGGGAGATATGACCAGTTGCGGTTATCGTAGGAGAAACTCCACCTGATGCAATTCTTCTCAATCCTCTTTGTTTTTATGTCACTAAAAATAAGTTTACACGACTTCATTCATTATTTTTCTGTCTTTGTTGTTGCAGCTCGCAGATACCACCGATGCTGGGGAGGATGAAGGTCTTCTACAGCTGCAGCAGAGGTGTGTGTGTGTGTGTGTGTGTGTGTGTGTGTGTGTGTGTGTGTGTGTGTGTGTGTGTGTGTGTGTGTGTGTGTGTGTGTGTGTGTGTGTGTGTGTGTGTGTGTGTGTGTGTGTGTGTCATCAGGAGTGTTTGAACATGGACCAAACTCCCAGTGACGGTAATAATAAAGTTTCAAAGGCTCACATTTGGATGTCTGTTTCACTTTCAGCCTGCTGGAGGAAACGCTGCGCTACATCCACAGTGTGGCCCGCTGTGTGGAGGACAACTCAGACAAGCCTACCGCCAAGTTCTGGAGGGCTCTGCTCAACAAGGCCTACGACGTCCTGGATAAGGTGAGCTAGCAGTGCCAACGCCATGGACCACTGCCACAAATGGGGCTGCTACTGTGACTATATTCATATAGACTTACTCATTATCATTGGGGATAATGGTAGTTTGAACTTTGTATCGCCGATCAAATAATTATAAGTGTGAGGGTGCAAGGTTGATGGCCTTAACCTTATCATCCCCAAAGGGAAATTATGGAGCTAGGCAAACTTAAGTTCATCTCTTTTTATGCAGAAAATCTGGTGGTTCAATCATTTAATATAGAATTTACGTTGATCTTTTCCCATTTAAAAACATGAAACATTCCTGTAACGGTGCAACGTCTTCTATTACCAAGGTGAACTCCCTGTTGCCCACGGATACCTTCATCATGGTGATGAAGGGGCTAATGACCAATCGTCTGCCGTCGGTCCGGAGGAAGGCCATGGAGCTGCTGAACAACAAGCTGCAGCACAAGACCAAGTGGGAGGAGCAGCAGGTACGCTCGCACGCCCACTCATTCACTCAACGCTCCATACAAACACACCATCTATAGCCAAACTATACCATCATCTTCCTTATTGAGCCAAAGCTCTTGTATTACAGGCACTTGGCGGCGTCCTTTTGTTTTCATTTTACTCATGTACATCCACCTGGATAACACAAGACTTTAACATATTTTTTAATGTACATTTATCAAGTACCGACTTAATGCAGATGAGTCCGTTAGTATTGTATTAACGTCTTGAATGTTCCCCTGGCAGGTGACGGTGCTGCTGCGTCTCTCAGACGACCTGCTTGCCATCGTGGGTAGGGGTCACGGCCAGGGCGCGGAGCAGCCGGAGGCGGAGATGAGGGAGGAGCAGGAAGAGGAGCTGGCCATCAACCGGCAGACGGCGCTCTACAGCCTCAAGCTGCTGTGCCGCAACTTCGGCGCCGCCCACCCGGAGGCCTTCGTCCCCGTGCTGCAGCGTGCCGTGGAGGTCGCCACGGCGACGGAGGAGGAGAAGAACGTGACGGGCAGTGCCCTGCTCTGCATCGCCGAGGTGGCCAGCGTGCTCAAGACCCTGGCCATCCCCCAGCTGCCCCGGTGAGGAGACGGGGGCGCACCGGGCGCTGTGCTTCGTGGCTTATGGTCGTCCACTTACTGTTTGGGGATCCTGGGCACCCTCTGACTAAAGGAGAACCAAAGCCAACCGATGTAGTTTGGTTCCATTCCCCCTTGGGCACAACCCCATGGTTTGAAAGTATTTACTCCAAAACCCCGGTCTTGTGAAACACTTTGGAGAAAAGTGTTCCCATGCATAATGCAATGTGCAACGTTTAGTTAAAATGGGAGGAACGGAGAAAAGAAGTATCAATAAAGTTGTGTGTGTCTGTTCCAGCCTGATGCCGGCGGTGCTGCAGACGATGGAGGAGAGGAAGGACCTGCTGTCCAACGAGATCTACCTGCTGAGCGCCGTCACAGCCCTGCAGCGCGTGTCGGAGACGCTGCCCCACTTCATCAGCCCCTACCTGCACGCCACCGTCACACAGGTCAGCAGCCACGCCTCCCCACTCACCTGAAAACGCTGCGTTGCAGGAAGGGGCAGCACACGATTATGACTTGTTGATAGAAAAATCGATGCACAACGTTTGTTCGAATATGACTGAAAGTGGGGGCGAGAACGGAAGCGTGAAGATTTTTTGGGGTTCTGTCCATTAATGGGATTTCACTTAATAATAACTTCATTCATACAACTTGTAGAGTGATAATTATCACATGAGGTTTGTCTTTAGGTCTTCAAAATGTTGTGTGAATCCTTATAGTGGAAGTCATTACGATTCCAGTTTTTTGGAATTTTTTGTGAAAACTCATTGCGACTTAATATACATTTTTATTTACATCCTTGCGATTGCCAACTTAATTTGCCACACAACTAAATATATCTTCAGAGTCTTTAATCATCTTGAAAGTGAAAGAAGATATCGTCATTATTACAAGTTCCCATAAATGCCGTGTGCGCTGCCGACGACATGCCCTCAACACGTTCTTCATTGGTCCTCATCATCAGGTGTGTCGGATATCCCGGCTAGCAGAGACCTCTGCCACGTCCCCCCAGCTCTCCGCCCGCCTCACCTCCCTCAGCTCCACCCTGGCCACCAAGGTGCCCCCCAGGGTCCTGCTGCCCACCCTCACAAAGTGCTACAACGACATGGTCCCCGCAAAGCAGGTGTGTGAAACGAGTGTGACGGTGCTCGAAAGTTCATTGCTCTGATCTAAAAACGTTTGTCATTGTGCATTGTACTCCAATATTATAACCAAAACGCTGAGTTTAAATTGGTTTCTTTGTTTCTGCAGAGCCATCTAGGTCCCCTCATGTCCATTTTGAAGGCACACATCACTCACATGGAGAAGGATCAGCTGAACACCCACCAGTCAGAGCTCACCTCCTTCTTCCTCACTGCACTGGACTTCCGGGCCCAGCACTGCCAGGTAGTGGCAGGCCCTGTCCTCTGTCTGTCTTTACCCCTCACTTCTGTTGGTCCAGCGGGGAATCCCCGTTGGTCCAGGAGTACCTTGATTGTCCTGTTTTGTATAGCGTTCTTGTTCATAGGTTATTGTCTAAAGTCTATTGTTACAGGACTAGCAGTGCAGTTTGTTCTGAAGTGGGTGGGGTCTAGTGTAGTAGTTTTAAGCGCTCATACTCCTCAACACCCGAGGATACCATTCATAATACAACTGCAAAGACCCGTTGCCATTCCGGGGTGCTGTCACTAAGCATCCGAGCGGCCATGTTTTTTCCTCTCCTGACAGGGTGATCTGCCGAAGACGGCGGAGGTGGAGGGCTTCACTATCGACTGTCTCCTCGCCATGGTGATGAAGCTCTCAGAGATCACCTTCAGACCGCTCTTCTTCAAGGTAACAAGGAAAAACTTGATTGGTTCCAATGTGTTGAAAGCTTGCTGTTTCACCCCCATGTGTGCTGATATCGTTTTAGATTGTGCTATGTTTTCCCCGGGTCCAGTGGTCAGACATCTCCTACCCTTCTATAACCTGTGGTCCTCTGGCTCCTCCTGCTGCAGCTGTTTGACTGGAGCAAGACGGAGACGGAGGGGAAGCAGAGGCTGCTGACCTTCTACCGGCTGGCCGACCGCATCGCAGACCGCCTCAAGGGGCTCTTCGTGCTGTTCGCCGGCAACCTCGTCAAGCCCTTCTCCGACCTCCTCCAGCAGACCAACGTCGCAAAGACAGGTGGGTCCGCTCTCCACGTTTTGGATTGGCCGCTTTTAATGGTCATGTGATCAGACGACAGAATGTGCTGACTAGCCACTAGCTTCTTCTTTCTTTTTTTTTGGCCAAGCGCAAACTTGTAGCAACAAACACTGAGTTATAGTTTATTGCTGAATTATAAATGACATTTATTTCTGAGTTGTGTGACAGATTGATTAACCCTGTTTTATAGAATAGCTAACAAGGAGGTTCGAGCTTTTCATCGACAACCTCCACTCATATTTGCATACAACACATTTCAAATTTCCTAACTTGTTTCAATTCTCCAGTTTTAAAGAGCTAAGGCAGGTCACAGATTCAGGGAATGTTTGGTCCGAAATGACTTCTATGTCGAATAACACGGTTGCCCCCGCTCCCTCCGGCCAGACGAGGCGCTGTTTGACTCGGCGGACGGGGTGGACAAGAGCACCATGCTGCTGCACCACGTGCTGGACTGCATGTTCAAGATCTTCATGTACGACACGCACCACTTCCTGAGCAAGGACCGCGCCGAGGCCCTCATGGGGCCCCTAGTGGATCAGGTGGGTCCGAGCGTCACAGCTGGAAGACGCACGCTCAAAGTCAAACGTGAATTCAGCCAAACGTGGAGGGGAAGTAGGTAAAGCCTAAATGGGAGGTAGGATCTAGGTGAAGCTAGCCAAACTCTTTTTAGGAAACCCGATTGGCAGGTCATATAAGGTTTGCTCTACCGGTTTCTGCACTCCTTTGCGAGGTGAAACGTAACGACAGTAAAGTAAGTTGCTAAGTGAAGCAAGGGGTAAAGAAATGTGGACTGAATTCCCGGTGAATTCTGTGATGCCTTTTGAGCAAGGCAGGTCTCGCATTCATTTTGAGAATAGTTTATGCGATGGATGGGGAGAGCAGTAATTCCTCTAGTTATATTATCTTGCTCTCCAATAGAAATATATATTTTATGGCATAATGTTTAAAATAATAAGAAATAAGTAGGTGCACGAACAAGGGCCCAGTTATGCTTTCTAAAGCGATGAACCTATTTCGGTTGTCATGGTTATCATAAACGTTGTTCTTCAGTTGGAGAACACCCTCGGGGGGGAGGAGTCGTACCAGCTCCGGGTGACCCAGCACCTGGTGCCCTGCCTGGGCCAGTTCTCCGTTGCCATGGGTGACGACACGCAGTGGAAGACCCTCAACTACCAGGTCCTGCTCAAGACCCGGCACAGCTTGTCTAAGGTAGGAGTCCTACACAGGCGCACACCAAGTACAGGGAATGAATGGTTTAAATAAATACCTGCTCCTTAATAACCTGAATCTGAAATCACCTCAGATGAATTCTACATGACCATAATAGTACATAGTATTTTTCTTCTTAACAATAAATAGGAAGGTTGCCGAGGTTGTTTGCTTCAGGGAAAATCAGCGTGTGTTTTTAATGTATGAAGCCAGCCAGGAGTAAATGTCAAAGTGACATTGGCTCACATCTCTGGTCACCTCCACTCACCCCCTGCTCTCCACACCTTAGGTGCGCTTCTCCGCTCTGCTGATGGTGATGGAGCTGGCCCGCAAGCTGAGGGAGAACTACATGGTGCTGCTGCCCGAGACCATCCCTTTCCTGGCCGAACTCATGGAGGGTAAGTTAGCCCACCCCAGTCCCTTTGGGTCCAACGTAGGGATGCTCCAGTCCCATACCGGCCCAATATGTTAACATGTGGTGCCGGTATTGGAAGCTGAGGTCATGAGTAGTGCCGATCTGAACTTCCTAAGTCGTTAAATCGAAGCTGCTCTTCCGCCAAATGAGAGAGTGCAATAGTACATTTTGTAAGTTCATTGTCAGTTCAAAGCTTACCTTTGGAATGTGTGTGCAGATCTATAGGATCAATACTACTACATCTAGTAGTAAAAACCCTTGTCATTTCTCACCTTTCATAAAAGTCTGTCCAACAGTGCACAAATCGCATAATTTTCATGATTCCACCAAAAACATTTCAGATCATGTAATATTTTTCTTGCTCGCCTAAAAATTGCTGCAAAACTTTGCACAATAAAAAATGATGTTAAATAATTAAAACGTCAGTGTTGTGTGTCCCACATAAATACATGCACGTTCTCCTTTCACGTTGAATATATGATGTTGCTTTGGGTGTGAAAGCCCTATAGCGCCTGCCTGTAGGATTTGGGTTGAACTACCTATGTCTGTTCCCCTTGTCCAGATGAATCCGAGGAGGTGGAACATCAGGTCCAGAAGGTCATCCAGGAGATGGAGAACATCCTGGGGGAACCTCTGCAGAGCTACTTTTAACTCACACACCACCCCATAGCACACTACACACACACATAACTCCACCTTCGGTACTTCCAGTTAGCAGTTATTGCTATATGGGTGTCTATACTTTAAATGCCTTTAGAAGGACTTAAACAGCGGCTTGACTATATTTGCACGGCTCCTTAGCGAATATATAAATCTCTGCCGCAGCCACAAATATCTAGGTGGCCGTTTTGGAAAGACTCACCATTCCCAAGCATCATCTCAAACGTACACAAGTCTCATTGTGTATGTCTGATCACTTTCACCAACCAACAAGTCATTTTTCCCTGAATGCCATTTTTCAGGTCAGTGCTGTGGTTGCATTCAGGCCTACGTATTGGTCATTTGTTTTTGGCCAACTCGAAGTTAGGTAATATTTTGTATTTTGGGTTGAATCAGTGTGACTGAGTATTTTTAATCTTTAATCAAACTATTTGTTTGCTTAAAAGGTAACTTTTTTTTTTTTGACATCGAAGGAACGGAGTAGGAATCATTAATTAAGAACTTTTCTTGTAGGCTACCTTCCAGATGATGTATACATGTTATGTGTTTCTGTATTTGTTATATGTGAAGATGTCATTCATCATTAAATGTATGCATCTATTGGCTAAGAAACGTATTATAGTAGCCTATAATTGTCTTTATTCAAATAATTGGATCCCATCTATACAATCCCAATTAATACAATCCTGAGTATTGTTAAAGTGGTGATTAGGCCACCAGGTGTGTGAGTATCCACCAACGTGAATGCTGGATAGATCAGTTTACCAGCCTACCCAGTGGACTGTAACAGATGTTGCTTAATATCTAGCCATCATACATCTAGGTGGACACTCCCACTCATGATGTCACTGAACACAGGAAAAGGCCGATTTTCAAACGGCCTGTAATGGCTTATCACAACTTCATGTGAAGTTGTTGTTCACATGAAGGTGGTCTTGTTCTACCAGCCTACTAATTGACTGCCTATACATTCAATTGTGTGTCCACTAGATGGCATCCAACTACCCGAAAAAGTTGGCTGCCACACATTCACGGTAATAGTCTAATATGCAACACACGCAGTCTAAAAGCCACATTATGAGCGGTCAAACAAATGTTCTTGCAACCTTGGGGAGGTTGCTCCTCCATCCCGCTCTTATGTAGAGGCTGCCCATTCGGGATGATTGAGGCTTGTGTGCAATTTAACTGATAGGCTATATAAGAGCAATAAGCCTCCTCACCAAGTCCTGCTTTCAGCGCGTGTGATAAGCGATATGTTATTTATATTAAAAGATGATAAAATATTAACATTAATTACGTCAGCTTCATCCCGAATTAACAACCCCCGCATGCTAGGTTAGGATATAAGGCAACTTTAGGAATGTATATTACCATATTTGGTGGCATGTTGGCGGCGCGCACGGACGCAGCGGCTCTTGGCTCTCTGATTAGTGTATTATGCTCTTGTTGTTTGTGTTTTTAGTGTGTCTTAGGACGTGGTGTCAAGCTAAACATATTTACAGCCACACACAGCTCCTGAACATCGGGTTACGTTGTCAGGTTGCGGTTACGAGCGACTTCCAGCGGAATCACAACATCCCGCTCGACATAGCGAGGACACCGGAGTCCCCTTGGATTGTTGTCGACCCCGGCAAGCGGCGTAGGCGGCGCAGGGAGCGCAAGCAGGAGCGGGGTTGCCGAGCGGGTCTTCTAGCCCGGCTACGGAAACAGCCACTCAAAACCCCGTTACCAAGCATATTCCTGACTAACGCAAGATTCATCGTTCACAAAATCTAGCAGCCAACAGCTTTGTTCACGATTGCTGTGTTATGATCATCACGGAGACAATCAGCTGATCCCGGATGCGTCAGTTCTACGAGCGGGACGCACTATCCACCGCTCCGACAGGAACAAGAACTCCGGTAAGAGCAGAGGAGGGGGACTGTGTTTATGTGCACAATGATTGGTGCGCAAGCAGTAAGGGCACAGTCACTCACTGCTCCCCGGAAACAGAAGCAATGACAGTAGTTTGCAGACCCTTCTATCTGCCCAGAGAGCTGACAGTGGTAATTATCACTGCTGTTTATATTCCACCAAATGCAAATGTTAGCATAGCTCTTACCTACCTACATGATAGTGTCAATAAACAGCAGCAAGCTCATCCTGATGGGTATCATCGCTGCGGATTTTAATCAAGCATGCCTAAAGACAGTCCTTTCCAGATTTGTACAGTATGTACGGTGCTCCACCAGAGGAAACAACACACTGTACCGTGTCTATTCTAACATAAAGCATGCTTATGGAGCAGTCCCCCTCCCACATCTGGGCCTGTCTGACCATCTTTTGCTGCTCCTCATCCCAGCATACACTCCTCTTAGGAGGAAAACCAAGCCGGTCACAAAGACTGTAAAAACCTGACCAGAGGGTGCACTCTCCCAACTGCAGTACTGCTTCGCTCATACAGATTAGAGTATCCTTGAACAACAGGATCTACAGGGCTTCACTGACACCGTATTGTCATACATCAAATACTGCACTGACAATGTGACGGTTGATAAGAACATCGAAGTCTATCCAAACCGAAAGCCCTGGATGACAAGTGAAGTCCAGTCACTCCTGAGAGCCCGAAACGCTGCGTTCAAAACAAAGGACAATGCCCTGTACAGCATGGCGAGAGCGGACCTGAGGAGAGGCATTAAAGGTGCGAAGGAGGCCTACAAAAGGAAGGTTGAGGGCCATCTGACAAACAACAACCCACGTCAAGTGTGGCAGGGATTAAAACGGATCACAAACTACAAAAGCAGCCCCTCAGTGACCATCAGTGCCAACGCCTCGCTGGCAGAGGAATTAAACCATTTCTTTGCCCGCTTTGAGGCAACAAGGCCCAACACAGGCATGCTGACCCCTCCGACCACAAGCCAACACACACTCACTATCCAGGAACATCAAGTGAGTCGTGTATTCAGGTCAGTGAACAAAAGAAAAGCCACTGGACCTGATGGAGTGCCTGGCGAAGTAATCAAAGCTTGTGCTGATCAGCTGGCAGTGATCTTCACCGAGCCTTACGTGCTGCTTTAGCGCATGTAACGTGTCTACGTGCCTTAACCAATAGTTCCCTATGCAAAAATGCAGATTTTCAACGCCTCTAACGCACGTAACGCGTTCAGTGTGGCCGTACCATAAGATCTTCAACCTGTCCCTGACACATGCCACCGTCCTACCATGTCTCAGGTCGGCTACCATAATCCCTGTTCCCAAAAATGCAACTATCAATAACCTCAGTGACTAAAGACCCATTCCACTACCACCAGTGGTTGCAAAATGTTTTTAGAGCCTTATGACTCATCACATCAAAGAATGCCTCCCTTTAACCTTTGACCCATTCCAATTTGCATACAAAGCAAACGGATCAACTGATGATGCCATCTCCTCAGCCCTCCACACCGCACTCAGCCACCTGGAACACCCAGGGACCTCCGTAAGGATGCACTTTGTTGACTACAGCTCTGCCTTTACCATCATCCCTGACATCCTTGTGAGCAAGCTGGCTGCCCTGGACTTCCCCCCCCCGCAACCTGTTCCTGGATAAAAGATTCTCTTACAAACCGACCGCAGTCTGTTAAAATTGGCACCCACAGCTCCTCTACCCTCATGCTCAGTACGGGTTCTCCACAAGGCTGCGTGCTGAGCCCACTCCTGTATGCCATCTACACACATGACTGTACTCCCACCCAACCCACCAACACAATAGTCAAATTGTGTTGTGTAGGACTCATTGGCGTAGAAGTTATAACTTAAGGAAGGACAACTGACATCCTAACAAGTTTAAATATTATTCCTTTGCATTTCAAGACTTGGTGATAATTTCTCAAATGATCAAACATAAACTAATCTAAAAAACAAAATGATGGAGAGCTGATGTTCAATCCATTGTCTATCGTCTCAACCTCATTCCCCTTTACAAATAATCCCTTACAGGTTAAGAATATTTGAATGCCATTTGGGTCTGGTTGAGTAAAGTGAGTCCCTCTATAGGTCCACTCTGTTCTGGTGCTCCCAGCTGTAAGATTTAAAGCATTGGTTATATTTCAGATATTGATTACCAACCGCACAACAATATTTGACAACAGGGAGTACTATACTGTCCCCCATGGGGTACATCAGATGTGTGTAGATTGATTGGTATATATTTTACTTGAACCCTTTTTAGTAGTTCAAATTTGTATTTAATATTTGTATTGAATATATTTAGATGATAACGTTAACATTGTTATTGGCCCCATTTCCCCTGTCTAATATACAATGAATATTAAAATGTGTTAAAGTGGACCTTATTCATACTTTGGATAGGTACAGACAAATAAGATGAAGCCTATACATCTTCAAAGCAAAATAGGAGATACAAAGGTTAGAGAAAGGTGAAAGGAAGGAGTAAATCAATTATTTTATTGTCTTTGCCTAAATGGGCACAGCTGAAGAAGATATTCAGTACGTTGGGTAAACACAGACACTCCACCTGCTGGGACTGTGTGAGGACGGTACCTTGCAGGAGGAGCCACACCTTTTGAGTCAAATGTCTGGGAGGTAAAAGAGCATCTACTTATCACAGTGATTGAAGTGTTATCATTTCTTCCATAAAATGACAGGTTAAATGGAAATGTATTAATTTATACTTTTTATGTCAATTGTACCTATATTGATAGATGTTGCTCTGTGGGGTATGAGGTGTATTTTTGTCAACCAAAATCCTACACACACACACACACACACACACACACACACACACACACACACACACACACAATCTGCCCCAAGCACACAGAAAGGGACACAATATATGGAATGATCCCATGCTGCCCTCCAACCTAGGACACAGAATATACCTTTTCATCCAAAATAGTGAGCCAACTAAAATAACTGTCAGCTGTCTGAGATAATGGGTGGTAATGAGAGTTGTAGTGTTTGGGCCATAAAGGGAAGATAATACATAAGAATGTAATGACCTTTTCTCAACAATAGCATGCAGATGACTATCATAGGAAAGTGAGAGTGCTTTGTCGGCTATTGTCGGCTGAGTTGCAGTGTTGTGTTGTGAGCCGTCTCTTGAATGGAAGCTTTGGAAATCTGAGCTATTTGGTTCACGGCAATCGGCCACTCGATCTCTCTGACGCTGCTTACGTGTCAGAGAGATCGAGTGGCCCATACACGTATGTGTGTGTGTGTGTATATGTGAGTCTCTATCTCTCTCACACACACACACACACACACACACACACACACACTATCTTTCTCTCCCAAACACATATCCACCAAACATAAAGACACAAAGCAAAGTGTAACTAATCATTACAGATATCTTGGGGTATCTCTTTAAGCACTGTGCGGGTGTACGGTCACATTTGTCATTGACAATATATGAACAAAAGGAAAAATCTCAGTCAGTGTCCATCACCAAGGAAACAGCAACAATCTTTAATTTGAGAGTTGATAAGAGTGGAGTGTTAGGGTGATAGTCATTAGGGCACTACAACAGTCAAGTCAATATCAAAAAGGAGTTGCGAGAACCAGTTAGGAGATCCTTGGAGAATGGGATGCAATAACTGGCTTGCCGAAGGAGAGGGAGGGGCTCAGAGTACAAAGAGTACATGTTACAGGTAGATGTAACACAGGTGGCAAAGGAGGCGGCACTGTGTGATATAAAATGGACACACACACACAGACCCTAGATCACTGTTTCCAAAACAGTTGAGCAAGGCCTTGAGGCGAGTGAGAATATGTTGGAATTCAATCCATATTCCTGGCACTGGTTTCCGCAACAACACTGAGCTAGTCAACATGAATGGAAGTCGTTTTTATTGACATAATTACTAGGCCTACTAGTGCCTGCCTACTAGTATGTGCTTAATCATTTACAAATGATCCACAAATGAAGCCTACTTCATTATTTATTTGAACAAAACCAGTAGGAAATTGTTTCCTGCAGTGATTTGAATGATCTTTCTGTGTAAAAGCGGTAATAACAATGCAGAGTTAAATACTATTAAGCTTTTTTCACATTTATGTATTAAGGCTGTTTCGTCTTCACAACTCTGCTTGAAATATCTTTCTCCCCGCATTCAAACAACAGAGACGATCCAGAGGTCTTGAGCTCTCGTGCAACTGAGGTGACAGTTGTAGACGATTCAGCTGTGTAGACAGCAGTACTGGACATAAAATTCCTAGAAAAAAAAAATTACACCACCTAGGTCTAATTGTGCAAATGATGTTAGGGCCAGCATAGATTAACCAGGAGAACATTATACAATATTCTGTGTCAAAATATTGTTTATCATATGTGTATTAGTTTAAAATTTGAGTTTATTAGAGTAACTCGTCAGGGGCCAAACTATTTGAAACTTAGCACTTTTTTTTTATCTTTTGCCCATGACCGTTATTAATATTCCGGTAAATCCGACAATATTCAGGGAGTCATGAAGAACTGAGCCACTTTGCAACTTTTTCCAAGGTTAGTGACAATTTGGCAAACAAGTTGTTCATTCTCTTTCCAGTGTGTAAGACCACGACGTCTGCATACATCAGGGTCCCACAGATGGGAGATCATTGATGGATGCACTGAACAACAGTGGTGGAACGATGTATCCTCTGGGTAGACCTATTAGCCTACACTCCCCATTTCGGGTTATTCAATTTCCCCAAGATGTAGCCTAAATTTGTATATTGTGGTGATTAACATAATTCACCCACGGAACTATTGATGGGGGGGGGGGGGGGGGGGGGACTTGTTTAGCACGGACACTTAGGCAGACGGAACGACCGTCTCAGTTCAGTCCTCATTGGCTTACGAATGTGCTGGTTTAAGTGGTGTTTAATAAAATCTTGCACACCAACGGTGACTTGCACACGTGTGCAAGTCACCGTTGTAAGGACTGGGAACCGGTTCAGGCTGGCAGGGATCATTGTGTTCTATGTTTTAGTCTATTATGAAATAGGGCACTCAGTGTACTCCGTATGGTTATCAAACGTCTCATTCCCGGCAACAAACAATGTTAATATTTGTTGTGTCTTCTGAAGATTTAACTTCGTATATTTGACAATTTACATTTGACAAAACACCATAAACTAAGGGAAACAAGCCCGAAGGACATGCTGTTGATGTTTGAAACAGCTGCCTATTTGACACCCACTCTTTCTCACACAGACACACGCACGCTAACACACTGACTCACCCCGAGAGAGAGAGAGAGAGAGGAGAGAGAGAGTGAGAGAGAGAGGAGAGAGAGAGAGAGAGAGAGAGAGAGAGAGAGAGAGAGAGAGAGAGAGAGAGAGAGAGAGAGAGGGAGAGAGAGAGAGAGAGAGAGAGGAGAGAGAGAGGAGAAGAGGAGAGAGGAGAGAGAGAGAGAGAGAGAGAGGAGAGAGAGAGGAGAGAGAGAGAGAGAGAGAGAGAGAGAACAACACATCTATTCCGATTACATAATTGTTCTACAATTGCCTCCTTTTTAACCGTTTTTTAACCTTTTCACTGGGAGGGGGGGGGGGGTCAACGAGTGAGAGATATATAGAAATAGATAGAAAGAGAGTGAGACACGGACAGACAGGCAGACAGAGCGCGCGAGACACAAGGAAGTGGCCACCTCTGTGGATCAACGCTCTGGCAAACGAAGAGAAGACCAGCGAGAACAGCTTCAAACCGGTT